>NW_027367515.1:0-57356 GCF_046119375.1 Phyllobates terribilis
TTCTTGCTATGCAGGCTTCACGTCCAACGGAACATCGAGCTGTTTGCACGGAAGTTGACTGACAAGGCCAGGGCAACCAGAGTGGCTAACGCGTACAAGGATCTATTCTATTGCACCAATGAGGAGGAATACAATGCCAAGAGAGACAAACTTTTTCACAACTGGCGTGGACTACAAAAATTACATGCGTACGCACACCAAACCTGGTTCAAACCTCATAAGGAGAAGCTTTTCGCAACATGGACAGATGACGCATTCACGCTGGGGCAGAACACAACAAACAGGTAAAAGTAAATTAACGTTTTCTTCTACATCTGATGCATTTGACGTATAGTATAACCAAATATCTCTTGTCAATGAAACCAGGGTTGAAGGAGCGCATTCAGTGTTGAAGAAATACTTGTCCGGTCCGAACAACAACTTGTCAACCATCTTTGCAGAGTATAACATGTTGTTGCGGAATCAAGTTCGAGAGATTAAGGGCAGCCTGAACATGAGTTTAGAAACGCAATTCAGGCTTATAGATGGAGCTCACATTTTCAACCTGCTGCACTACATGGTTTCAGCACCGGCCTTCAACCGTCTAATGGACGAGTACAAGAACGGTCAGTTCATGAACCCGGAGCCATACTGCAAATGCGCCAAGATGACCAGGGATGGTCTCCCCTGCTACCACGTAATAGGAACTTATGTGTACTCCGGGCAGGCGTTACCGGAGGAGGAGATCCATATATTTTGGAGAACCCTTTCCATATCGGATGTGCCCGATGTCGTCGATGACGAGATGATAAAGAGGAAGGTGAACAAGTCGTTGATGGACGACTTTGCAGGAGAGGAGTTCTACAAGTTGATCGTGGATGTTCAGCTGAAGGCGGTCAGAATGTTGAAAAAGTTAATGCACCCTGAAGAGACGAAGCTTGATGATCCCGCAAACTTCAAGCACAAGGGCAGGCCAGTCGGTGCACTCAACAAGAGGCTACCATGTGCGTGGGAGAGTTCCGAAGTTGACAAGGACCAGTCACCACAGAAGAACACCACGAGGCGGTCCGAAAAGGAACCCGGACAACCTTCGGAAGCGCCAAGGCTGCTTCTCAACAAAAAGTATCACAAGGTGTGGCCACAGTGTATGGGACGATACATCCAAGGCTGGTACAAGATCGTCTCTGACAAAAACTATGGATACAGATCCATTGCTCTTGGACTTGGTATGGGCAAAGATGGTTGGGCCCAGATAAGGGATGCAATGGCGAGGACGGTTGAAACCGACTGGGAGGTCCAAAGCAGGATGGTATTCTCATCAATCACTAAGGAAGAGATGATCCTCAAGCTGGACACGCAGTGGTCTTATCCGACTGCTCCATCGTGGAAATGGTTTACCATTCCTGACATGGGGACGATCGCTGCAACAACCTTCAATGTGGTGTTGGTAATCCTCGGGGAAAACAACAGCAACACTCACCTGCCCATACGTGCAACGGCAGACCATGAGCCCATCCAACATATCCCGATTATATGTCTAGGCCACATACCACTTGAGAACCACTGGGTTTCGGTAAGTTTATTATATTCCTTGCAAATGCATTTCTTACAACTTCGTTGTGTTTTACTTGTAACGATTTCTCGATATCTGTTTCTTCCACACATGTTATCATCCATCTGAACTCGCCCCTCCCTCCACTGAACGTGTTGTGGAGCCATCATCATGAACCATCAGCCTATGAAATGCTTGTGCTCCTTGTTCCATGGTTAGGAGCTTATCAGTTTGATGCGGCCGATAGGCATACACAAGCTAGACGCGGAAGAAAACAACGTAGTTCTCATGTAGATGTCGGTGACTACGATGCTGTTTGACAATGTACTATTAAGTCCATGTAATACTAAGTTCGTTGTTGTTATGATTTGACACATTGTCTTTGTTGCACTTTCTTCTCAATCAATGCATGACAATGTAACTCACACTTATCAAAACCAAGTCCCAGGATAACCCAGACAAACACTGAATGCAGCCCAACAGAACTGACTTCTAAAATGAATGAAGCCTATTTAGAAAGAACAAAGCCCAATATGACAGATGGGCTACCAATTAAGCTATGATTTGAAGGATGCCAACAATCTACCATTGGATTTCGAAAATGAAATTCACCCATACTGATGTGACATTGCACTGCGGTTCATATCATGCTTTTCAGCTTAGGACCCGGGCATATGTCTCCTTGAATCTTGATAAATAATATAGAATGTGGGTGTGAGCTGTACTCTCGCTGGAACCCATCCAACCAGCCTAATTTTGCTATAAATTCCGCACATGGGCAAGAGAAATCTCATTCAAAAACAACAATTTTCTTTGTGATTATTCTTAGTGATGAATTTTGAGAGGGTTTCTATCAGGTACCGTGATGGTACGGTTTACCACCGTTACTTCACCTTCGACAACAATGGTAACAACATGCATCCAATACCGACATGGTCGACGTCAACCATAGCGGAGCTAGCCTATGGTGTTCCGCAGACAGAGGTAAACCTTAATTCTGTGTTCATTATGTTGCAACTTCATGACCTACTTTGGTAACATATGTAGTTGTATCCCAGGAATAAATGGAAACGTATGACTTCAGTCATCATGATGATGATGCCCTACTTGTCTCCATCCTCTACTACGTTTGTACGAATCCTGGGTGCACAGAGCTGGACTGGGACGTTATTTCGGGATAGTTCAATGAGGCAACTAGGGTGGGTGAAATGCCAGGAGTGTTAAGGCTGAGGTTTGGCATGCTGAAGAGCATGTATGCTGAGTGGACGAGGTTCATAAGGTATTATCCCGAAAGACACGATACTGCCGTTGATGACGAATGATGGACTACAAGTTGCCCCCCCCCCCGAGTTTGAGAAATTCAGGGACCATCCAATGCATCCCACCACAGTCGAGCTCCTAGCTCGCATCCCTGTGAACTTCATCGGGTGAACGTCGCATCTGTCCACCGTGTGTAAGCCTATGGAGTTGTGTTATGTTGTGTATCGTGTTAGTTTCATGTAACGGTTGCATCCTTATGTTGTTGTGTTGTGTTTTCGTGTTCATTCCATGTACCGTGTGTAAGGTTATGTCGTTTGTGTTGGTTATATGCGAAGTTGATCCCTTTATATTTCAGTTGTTTTGTCGGTTGTTGTTTGTGTGAGGTTCCGTTCATAACGAATTGATCCAATAGGTTTGATAAACAAATAACATGACATAAATCCCCAACAAATTTCCAAAGTTACAAAGGTACAAATCAAGGTATGTAATAAAAGACATTTCTTGAAGACTGTTGTTAATGGTGTCCCACATGTCCCGTGGAGGGTACTCAAGTTCCTCCTTGTACGACAAAAGGTAGCCCTTCACCCGCTTCATGCATTGAATGAATAACGCAACACATTACAAGACGTCGATGTATACTGCTCACTAGTAATTGAAATGCAGGAAAGAAATGGCTTACCATTCTGAATTCGTCCGACGAAGGTGGAATAAACTTAGGGTGTGTGCGGGGAAGATACCACTCCTTGTAGTCGTCGGTTACCTCGTAACCGTACAAGGTCGATGGACCTAGCGCGTCGAGTGATATCCTGTGGAAAGTCTGTGCATCCCACACCCAACTCGTCGTCGTGTAGTCGACTTTGTAACCTCCTAACGCCTGTGACCAGAGTGCTCTGGAAGGGGCGATTAATGGTGCCGGAATACACAGAACAACACCAAACTGCCTCAGAACCCGATCGGGCATGTATGGTTTGGTGATATCGTGGGAGAAGCCCAGCACACCATGGAACAAAGATGGCGCGAGCTCAGGATCATCAAAGTCCAGGACACCGTAGGGCGACCAGTCAACCTGAATATGGAATTCAGTTTCATAATAAGCCTACAACCAAAAATAGACGTCTGTATAAACCAACATTTCGTAGTACACATTACGTACCTCGGGCGCTTGCATGGCATCTAGCTCGGCACGGTAGTTTCTCCCATGGCCGGACATGGCATGGGGTGCCCACTTCACGGCTAAAGGTCGGTCCCCGTCCCATTGAGTTAAGGGCGGCCTGAAGGTCGGGAAGTACGTGTATATCCAGCTTTGCAATTTATGTCGAAAACATTACCATAGAGACGTTAAAGATATAAACATGTTTTAGTTGACATACAATAACTTATCATGACGAGCGTGTAGCAAGCCGAAATCTGCTTACAATCGGCCCTGGAAGCCTTTCCCAGCTCCCTGTATATAGAAGCGAGCAGACCGGCTCCCCATGCCCACTCTCCAACCTCATCAAGGTCCCGGACATACTCTATGTTGGGCAGTGGAATCTTGTTCTGTGACCTATCCTGGAACAGAGTACTACTCAAAAGATGGAGTAGATACCCCGAGGCTGCTACGTGCGGGTGAGAGAAAGGCATTGGTGGCTAGTGCATTCACGCTTAAGCTTATCATGGGCGACACCCGTGTCTTTCACACGCAAGCCAAAAAATGCCTTCGCCTCGGCCACCTTCTCGGTGAGATCAGTAATCTTCCCCAGAATGTGTTGCTGCTCGGAGGCACCCATTCCCTTGCCATGTATGGGTAACTTCATCTGCTTGTAAACTTCGTGCAGGGTGATTGTCATCTCACCAAAACGTAGGTGAAATGAGCTCGTCTCGGGCTGCCACCTCTCCACGAACGCCATGAACAGTTCCCTATCCACGTGCTCGTAAATCAAGCCCTGTATGTGGTCAAGCTGGGCATCAATAGCAGCAAACATCATGGGCGTCCCCCTCTCTGGGGTCCAAGCTCGCATCATCTTGTGGTGGAACTGGAAATTGCATGTTCGATCCTACATATCCATTTTAGAATTTATGTAAGAACAACATACGGGAACTTAAGGACATTCCATTGAGCATGCAACTTACCTTTCCCCGCCATATGTTGTACGTAACGTGGGCAAGGAACCCACGAAGCAACTCAGGGTTCTCTGGCCCACCACTGACCCCTACGGTCAGGTAAGGATCAACAGTGATGGCCCTGTTGGACCTCCTTTGTGGCCGACTGACATCATCCTGCATGGCCACATCCTCATCTGCAACCCACTGACCTGCACCCCCCTCGTCACCCTCTTCATCCCGTTGGGTGTTCCACGGTGTTCGCCCCCTCCACCCGCCCTACAAGACATATTTAATATTGAAACAAATTGTGATCTGCCTTATTAAACTTAACTTATCGTAAACAATATTGTACTTTATTGAACATACCTCCAATCCGGGCTCCTTCTCTTCCTCTTCCACTCCTTCATCCATGCCCCGATCATAACCGAAGGCGGACCAATCTCCTTGATGGCGATCATAGTCACCACCGTAGTACGGTTACGAGCCACCTCCGTATTGGTAGTGTGACCCGTCACCGTACTGGGGTGTGGAACCACCGCCGTAGTGGAATTCTGATCCCCCGCCGGCGTGGTGTCTGGACCCGCCGACTTGGTGGTAATCAGACCCACCACCCATCTGTTGGACACCGTAGTAACCCAGCATCAACTGATGGGAAGACGATGCGTCTCCCATGAACTCGTCCACCCCCACACCGGAGATGGAATTGCGTGACCCGGATGCCTCCGGGTACATTGAATACGAGCACGGGGGCTCCTCTGACTCGCATTGCCGGCCATCCCCGGAGACAGAATGTCTCGCAGGCGTGTAGTTGGTCGAGGCGGATGCCCTTTCAGCCCCCCGCTTCTTCTTCCGGGCCACCTTAGCTCCCAGTTTTGCTTCTGTTCTGGCTGCTTCCTCCGCAGCCAGTCACGCGGTCTCCTCGGCATCCCTCACGACATCCCTTTTTTGGTGCCGTGCTGATCGGGATCCTATGCCACCAACCTTCTTCGCCATCCTCTTAAGACGGTCCTGCATACACAACGTTAAAATGTAAATGACATGTCAATGGCTTGATCATACACTAACAACAACCTAAGCGCGGGATTCATTCAAAAACACGAGACGCCATTGAAAGCCAAAACGTCACGACTCTGGATGCCAGGAACGTCACGCCCAGACCCTTACTGGCCATGACGGCCCAGAGTTCCAGTGCAAACTCAAGCAAATCCACCAAACATACGACACTGCATTCCAAAAACTGTAAATCGAACCTCAAAGCCAACCTCAACAATAATCGAAAACTATTTTCCTACTAATTCAACATTAATAACTACCTAAATACCAAATCCACCTAACATACTCATTACTAAGATAATTTTTACACTAAATGGTATTAAACAACATAAATAGCTTAAATCACCAAAAATCTCAATATTCCTAACATAAAAGTAATTTAAATCAAGTTTTTAACCTAAATACCTACAAATACTACAATAATATACAACAATTCTTATAAAATACCTATATAACCAAATACACACAAATTCAATACTACAACTACAATGAGCAAAAATTTCAACATTTTAACCATAAAATTTAAATAAATCTAATCATTTTCCCTAAATACCTAAAAAATCCAGCTAAACTTAGAATAATTCTTAGAAAATACCTATACAACCAAATACACACAAATTCAATACTACAACTATAATTAACAAAAATTTCAACATTTTAACCAAAAAAATTAAATTAAATCTAGTTATTTTACCCAAATACCTAAAAAAATTCACCAAAAATTATAACAATTTATAAAAAAATTCCTTTACAACCAAATACCCACAAAATCAATATTACAACTGAAACATCAATATATATCAACATTTCAACCATAAATTTAAATTAATTCACATTATTTTAACTAATTAACAAGATTATCTACTCAAACTATCAATAATTCAACCTAAAAACCTATACATCCAAATATCTTCCAACTCAATTCAAATCTTCCATATACTTCAAGATTCCAACAATATTATGCATACATATCACATTAATTCAATAAAATAACATATATAACTACTAAATCCTCCAAAATTACTATGAGAACTTATAGATCTACATAAACATCAACTCAAACAAGCTAGAAATTGAACAACTAACCATATCAACTGTGGATTCAGTCTTTGTGAAGGAAGAACAACAAAACGAGAGACCTATGAGCACCGGATTGAATCGAAACAAGCAAAAACGAGGCTCGAATGAGGGAGAACTGAGAGGGGAAGTATTGGAGGCGACATAAATAATGTGTGGGAGGGTTTGGAGGTGTTTTAGGCTTTTATAGCCTAAAACACGCTCCGCGTCACGTGATGCACAACCGCCCTCGTCACGGGATATTTGTCGCGGAGCGTCACAGGGCGTTTGTCGCATAGCGTCATAGGAGCGTCTTCTGTTGGCGTCACGTGCAGGAGCGTCGTTTGTCGGCGTCACGTGATGTTATTTATTCCCTGTGACGATACATGTTTCACATGCCGTGACGCTTCCTGGTGCGATGGATAGTAAAGTAATTGTGCGACGGATAGCAACCACCTAAAATATATAATTTCACCAATTTTAATAATAAATTTAACATAAAGTGTTCGTGGATGGTGTTTGGTAATAAATACTCAACGTTTTGGTGA
Organism: Phyllobates terribilis; assembly: GCF_046119375.1. Lineage (NCBI taxonomy): Eukaryota > Metazoa > Chordata > Amphibia > Anura > Dendrobatidae > Phyllobates > Phyllobates terribilis. The sequence goes on from NW_027367515.1 coordinate 7,534, forward strand.
TTTGTTAAAATGAACTATAACGGTTGGTTTAGTGTAAAAAATCCTTATTATAAATGTGAGATTTGAGTAAGTTGCCAGATTAATTAGATAAGATGAGTAACTATTACATAAAATAGTAATAAATGGTGAATAGTACTATTACAACATAAATAATATTAATATAATTGTAATAAAGTGAATGATTCAAATTTAACTTCTATCGAATTTAATTCGTTCAGATTCCAAATCAACTTGGTTAAAGTGATTTCTCAATCACGACGATAAATTCATTTACGAATAAAATCGCAATACACATCAAAAATTTAATTCTTTCACATTTATTTACCTTTTTGATAACTTAATGCTAAAAGAAAATATCTAGTTAGTAAGAAGTTTTTTATATCTATATTTACAACATTTTTCTCAAAAAAATTTAGTAGAATAAATTTATACATAAAACCTTTAAAAATTTATCAAAACAGTTTGTTAAAATCAATAGAAAAAATTATGTTTCACAAAATACAATAAATCTAACTTTTATAATGCTAAATAGGAATAAAAAATCAAACTCTTTTCTTGAGAATATTAGGTCCATTGATCTCTTCTCCAAATTAATGCTAAAAGAAAATATTGTTAGTAAGAAGTTCTTTATATATACATTTACAACATTTTCCTCTAAAAATGGTAGAATTAATTAATATATATAACCTTTAAAAATTTATCAAAACAGTTTGTTAAAATCTTTAGAATAAAACATGTTTCACGAAACAAACTAAAGTCTAACTTCTACAATTCTAAATCGGAATTAAAAATCAAACTATTTTCTTGAGAACATTGGACTCATTGATCTCTTTCCTAATTTAATTTCGGAAAATAATTACTAAACTCGTTATTCACTTTTTTAGCACCCCCTCCCCCCTGATTCTCTCTTCTCCATGTGAAACCCTAGATCTGGTGTTCTTCCTCTCCCCTCGTTCCGACGTCGTTCGCCTCACTTCCTCTCCCCCCTGAAATTCCATTGAAATAAGACTCTTTGCTTCTCCAAAGGGAATTTGATTCCATGGCCCTATCTTTCTTCAAATATTGATCCGTAGCAATGTAGCACCCCCAATTTACATGGAAATATTACCGTCGATGACTTCAGACTCCCACGTCCAAAATCACTCAATCTTATAACATTGAACAAAAACATGACATATATATATAATATCAAATTCTTACATGATAATGCGGAAAACCAGTACAATGTGAAATAGTAATTCAAATTACATTAGCAGAACACTTGTAAAAATAACGATTACAAATATAAGTTGTTCAGTATCAGGATCGTCATCTTGATAATGTGAACTCAAAACATTAACTACCAACTATCGGAATTTCTTCTTCAAACCTCGGGGATTTTATCTGGTGTCGTATATGGATGGGATGACACCAACCAACCATGCAAGGAAAATAGTGGTTAGTTAGTCTAATGAAAGACTATGCAAGTGGAATTTATGTGAGGTTCTGTATAAAGATATCTAGTTAAACCATTCCTTTATCGAATAAAAGTCGATAGATGAAGGCAACTATGATATTCTACTGAACTAGGAAAGAGGCGAATATCAAGAGAAGACTCCAATGAATTGAGTCTTATAGGGAATAATGTAATTATTTCTAAAGATACTTTGTGTGGGAATATTATAGACATTACACACAATGATTTTTAAAACAACCTCCCATGAATAATTGAGCCTACGATCAACCTCACCGCATACGTGTTGTGCGAATTTAGATTGAAAAGAAGGCTTACTTAACCAGAAGACCAAACGATTTTCCAAGTTGTGCTAATCGCCCAGAGGTTTATTAATTATGTGCATAACAAAACTTATCTTATTTACTTCTCAAAACATACATTCAAGTTGAATCTTTTAACCACATCTCGATATACGAGAACGTCTCGATACACGAGCACGTCTTGGGAACCATTCCCGAATAATGACAGTAGCAAAGTGCACCTACCACTTATATCAACTATAAGGATAAGGTCATGACCAAAAAGTATTAGGGCATTAATCATCCTAACACCAATTTATGAAGAAACAACTAGACCTCACAAGGTACATAGTGTTCCTTCGAATACTTGTTCTAGCTACGCATATAAATCCACATCACAGTTCAACTATCACCCTAATGTAATAATATATAGAAGAAGTTTTCGGTGCGGACTATATATTCGTGCGGGTTGTGCGGACTCATCATCCAGTGCACTACTGATACACTTGTGAGTACACTACCAGGTGCACTACTGGTGCACTCCTTAGTGCATTACTGATGCACTCCCAAATTTTGCACAGTCCGCACGGACTATATAGTCTCACCTAATAATCCCTCTATAACTATATATATAAAATATTTTAAGTGCAATCTCTAACATTCACACAACCTAATGCAAGGTTATAAATTTTATCAATCATATATCATATTATTCCACGCAACACAAAATAATAGATTTTATCCCAACTTAGTATCAAACCGATTGTTATTAAGGAAGAATATGGGATAAATGCAAGAGTGAACCACCACTTGCCTTATATTGGAAGATGTTGATATGTGTCAAACGGAGATGAGATTTCTAGTTGATGGGCTCGATTCGTGTACCGATACTGATTAGAAGTGATACCCACAAGGATAAATTATAGTTAATGATTTATCCCGAAAGAATTACTCTAGTGAGTTAATATCATTGTATTATGTATATCTCTAATGTATAAAAACACCATTTACAATATTATATAGTAGAAAATATAAGAGGTTTTTGTAGTAAACCACCCATTATATATTCGTTTTTGCAGTAAACCACCCCTTATAGTTGACTTTTCAAGAAACCACCCAAACGTTATGTTCTTATTACCAAACACCATCCATCTCCCCACTCCATCAGCTTGACGTTAAATTGTGTGCTTTTACCTTTTTACCCCTCGAAAATTTCCAAAAATTATGAGTTTTACCAGGTTTTGTTCCGGTTGCACATAACATCCGAATTTTGCGTGTGGGAGGGAGAAATAACGTCCAAATTCCACACCAGTTCGTACTTTACACATGAAGGAGGAGAACTTTGGGCGACTTCAATCAGAATTCAAATTCGAGGGTGATTCTTTCAATTTATTGGGGGTTTTCCGAGTTTGGCTACTCGTCTCTTCAAAGGTAAGTGTTTGTTCCACTATTATCCAATCGATTTGGGTTTTTGAAATTGAAATCATGAGTTAGGGTTCTCGAACTAGGGTTATGAAAATTGGGATTAGGGTTATTGAATTGGGGGTTCCACAATGAATTTAGGGTTATCAAATATGGAATTAGGGTTATCGAATTGGGGGTTCCACAATGAATTTGGGGTTCGACAATGGATTTAGGGTTATCGAATTGGGGGTTCGAAATGGAATTAGGGTTTTGAAATTGGAATTAGATTTATCGAATTGGGGGTTCGACAATGGATTTAAGGTTCTGAATTAGGTTAACTCCACAACACAACAATACCAAAACACAATTTCATTCATTGGTCAGAAAATAACATCATCTTAAACACTAGGTTAACTCCACAACACAACAACTCCAAAACACAACAACTAAATGATAGAGAAAACACCACAACATAACTTTAAGAAACATAGATAAAAGACCACATTCCCAACTAAGCCCTAAAAATCAGCACATCATAGATAGCGTGTAAGTTAGCAGTAATTAGCTGAAACAAACACACATCGTTCCTGCACAATCCATTTTGTTGAACAAATATCCTCCACCCTCTCCCAAGCCTGTATGAATCCTGGCTGTGTTTGAGTAGTACTAGCCAACAGTGTGTACCAACATATAGCTGAATCTCAGTGTTCTTGTAGTCTTTCAAGATCCTTTCAGCATGTTTGTATGGTAGTAGCTGTAAATAAAACAAAAAACCTCTTTAATATCTTTATTAGTTGCTGTAAAACAAGGGACAAATAAATAAAAAAACTTACTAGACGACACTCATCTTCAACAAATGATTATTTCATTGCAATGCTGAAACTTTCAGTGTCATGTGGATAGTTTATAGCTCTTTCCATTGGCCTTGCTGTAGGATTTGTTAGTTTGATAGGGTTTTGGCTGCTACTAGGACTATTCGTGTTGAAACTATTTGTGGCTGGACTTGTTGGGGGACTGAAATCTTGACTGGAATCACTAGAGTAATCTGTAGAGCTCAAGCAAATCACAGGTTTAAAATCTCTTTATATCACATAACATATTGTACTAAAGTTTTGTAAATGTTAGTTTTCAGGGGTATAAAATGTCATCACAAACTGGATCTTTCAGCTCTAATTACTTAAACAGTGGGGTTGATGGGGGTAATTGTCAGTGCCAATTGAGGGCAAAGTGAGAACAACTCACACACCCAAAAATTTTGAAACAAGGTTTCTAGGATGCCCGTTGTATAGGTCACATGGACCAAAAGGATGTGGATACTTCCAGTGGGTTGATGCTCCATTTGATACACAAGCAACAACCATTATCACACAACTGCTGGAACAGAATCATGAAATGCAAAGAAGAAGTACAATGCTTGAAGTTCAGCTAAGGGAAAAGGAAGAAGAACTTTCAAGGAAAATGGCAGTTTCTAGGATGATGAGATGTGGTGTAATTATTGTTTGTTTCAGCTTAGTGGTTCACATGTGTATCATGTAAATCACTCATGAATTCTTGTAATATTTTCTTATAATGACAATATTGGCTTCTGAATTGACTTGTCTGTTAGGAGAATACCACTTAATTAAAATGTGTGCTAGGAGAATCCAATGTCTATGAGACTATAACAATACCACATATATCACCAGTGTTCCTGAATAACACAGAATACCACATTAAATTAACACTTGGTGGTTCACATAACTTTACACAACATACTTAGCATTCAAAGATTCAAACCGGTTAAGTAGCTACATAAGGGTGATGAACTAACACAAAAGGTCAAGGGCTATACAAAATTGGATGGCCATCACATACTTTTCTTGTTCCAATATTCATGGAGAATAGTTATAGAATACTAAAAGCTTAGCATAGTAACATTCGACAACACATTAAGGTACACCACTTGAATTAGATGTGGATGATCTAGTAATTCTTCTCATTGCACTTGGTTTTGGGATATGTTTGGCTCTGTTCCTGGCAGGGAAAAACTTCGTCTTTGGAGCACTTTTTATTGGGGTAGGTTGTGTAGACGGTGGTGGATGTTGCAAATCACAATAATATTGAATTAACCTTTGCAGTTATTGGGTAGTCACCATGTTATACAAATGTTCAGAATACATTATCATCGTAGATTGTAAATATTATGTAGGAATGACTATCTCTTCAATGACATGAGTTGTACTTATTGATTCCTACAAAATGACATAGAAACCAGACAAATTCAATTCCAGTCTAAGTAAAAAAAACAGACAAATTTAATAAGACATATAAAGCAAGCTAACCAATGGTGTTAGTGAATCCTCGCTTTGGATGAATTCATTTTCTACTAGTTCCATTGCATACTCAATAATTTCTTGCTGCAAAATCACGAATATCACATTTTTCCTCATGTACATATCAAAACCTCCTCTATATAGAAATAACAAGATGACATACCATATCCACCTGTTGCTCAAGGTCAGCTTGTCCTGCATCTACCTCCTCAACTGGCTTTTGAGTTTCATTATATGTCCTTTTCTGCATAAGTAATTGACCTAACATAAGAATACAATGATAAATCAAACACAATAGATTACAGTAACACATTACCAAGTACCTTTCTTTTTGTATACTTCCTTTTCTGAGGTTGAATGGGCATAGTACCCTCCTTAGAGGGTCTTCCACCCTTACTAGTGCTTGTTGATTTTTCAGGAATCTTTGTTGGGTTTTTACAAGTCTTCCTAGTATGACCCTCTTCACAACAGTTTCCACACTTGTTCTTCCCAACTCTCAACCTTGTTTTGGTTGTCTTGCTCTCTTCTCCAGATTCCTTCCTTCTTAATTTTTTTGGTCTTCCAAGTTGAATCACAAGCTTAGGTGGATCCAAATGTGGTTGGTTAGTTCTTTCCCATTTATTCTCTCCATGCATCGGATTAACTGATAGGGCATAAGCTTTCAGATAGGCTTCTTTTAGGTAGTAGTCATCCACAAAGTCTTCCACTTTCAACCTTCTCCTTAATATACAATGGCATGGGTGCATGGAATTCTAGTGATATCCCACATGTTGCAACCACAAGTTTTTTCTGCTTAATCAACAACGTAAGTGCTAGATCCACAATCAACTTCAAACTTGTCACCATCTCCATATCACTTGCACCTGTATATACTATTTGTTCTCGCTGTGTCTATCCTTTTCATTGCTTCAGGAGTATGCAGTCTTGTGTGTTTCATCATCTTGTTTCTCTTGCTTATAAACATCTTCATAAGCTTTCTTTGTATCCATTCACACAACGACAATATGGGCATTTCTCGAGCCTCCAATATACAACTATTAAAAGACTCACATGCATTATTCAACAACATATCTGAACTTGTGTAGAAATTGAATGCAGGAAGAGACCATGTTGAAGGATTTTCTTGCATCCAGTACTTCTTAGCCTTCTTATCCATGTCCTTCATCAATTTCATAGCTGACTCAAAGTCTGGTTTAGTTGAAGCTTTTACATCAGCCCGAACAACATCCTTGAAAGATTTTCCTGGCCATTCCTTTTTGAAATTGTTATGCAAATGCCTTACACACACTCTAGTGTCAGTCAAGGGAGCAACCTCGGATAATGCTTCAATCAAACCCTACAACATTAAGAACATGTGTTAAAGCATCTTATATGTGTTCCAAACCAAATTATATATTACAAAGTACATTGTAAGAGTACTACATTTTGCCTATCTGACATGAAAGTCATAGGTTTTCCACCTACGTCATGTAACAAGTTTTCCAAGAACCACCACCATGTTGCCTTTGTTTCTTGATCAAATACTGCATATGCCACTGGAAAGAGATTTTTATTTCCATCCTTAGCCACTGCTGTCAAAATTTGTCCAGTGTATGCACCCTTAAAATGGCACCCATCCAACCCTATAACTAGCCTACAACCTCTAAAAAACCCTTCCTTGCAAGCTTTCAAGCACACATAAAATCTCTGAAACTTCAATGGCCTTTCAGGACTCTCTTCTGGCTTCACAAACACTGAACTTCCAGGATTCCACTTAAGGAATCAGAACTTTCTAGTTCTTGACATCATTATGTTAATTGTTTGTCTGTTAGATGAACAACAATAAGTTGACACCCCTGTCAATTGGGAATTGTTTCTCTTGAACTATCAATCACTTAGATTTTTCTTCCTTAAAGCATCTACAAAACTAAAATCTAGGCAGCTAGTTGATCAGTTTGAAAATATTTCCTACATCAGATTCATATACTTTAATATTTCAGGATGTGTAAACTTTGATGTGTAGACTTTGATCAGTTTCACATACTTTAACATTTCAGGATGTCAAACACATCAGATTCATTTAGCGCAAAGTATGAGGCAATTGCTTTGCTTGAGGAAGAAGAAGAATTTGACCGGTAGTTTGGAAGGTTGCCAAGTGAAGTGCTAGAAACAATGACCAATTACAGTCCGGATTCAAACGGGTCTCAGAGGTTTTTTAACGAATTTGTAAGTCAAAATAAGAAATGTTTTTTCCATAATCTGAACTAGGTTTGTTTAGGCTTATAGATTTTTTAGGTAATATTTTGGAGATATCTCATTTAGGCCTATATTGAACTGTTTGTGTTATTGTTTTGAGTTGTGGTAGGAGTGCGGCAGGATTGGTTCACCTACACCATCTCCACCCCACCCACACAGATTGACTCCTTCCTTTATCACGAATGAAGTTGGTGATCAGATGTATGAGCAAGAACTACAAAGGAATAAGTTTTTGGAATCTCAACTGGTGGTTGCTGAGAAGACGAATGATTATCTTGCTAACAATGTTAGAAAGATCACAACTGCCCATGTAATGGTTTGTTTGGAGCGTGACGAAATGAAGAGGTTTATGAAGTGTTTTGTTTGGAGCGGTAGCCTTATCATTATCGTATTAGTCGTAGTGATTTTATACATCTTGTATGTTGTTTTCTTCATCTAGGTGTGTAATGCATGCGTAGCTGGACAAGATGTAGTTTCTCATTGCATGTAACATAGAACATGTAGCTGCTCATTTTGGGTGTATTGTAGAACATGTAGCTGCTCATTTTGGGTGTATTGTAGAACATTTAGCCGCTCATGTAATGGTTTGTAATATAGCCAAACAAGATGTTGGTTTGTTATTCTATGTTTAATCATTGTAGAACATTTACCTGCTCATGTAATGGTTTGTAATGCTTAGTTTGTATGAAATCTACATTATTCACATTGCTGCGTGAGAGGTGATAATTGTTCAGAACTCAGTGATTTCACCAAGAGTCTAAGATGATAACTCGTATAGTTGTATTGATGTATGTCGTTCGTATCCTGATGCTCAGTACACAGGTGTTTAGTTTACTGGATTTCTTTGCCATTTTCATGACTTTCTAAGTTTAGTCTTGCTATCAAAACATTAAGAGCAATGTGTTTGCTGTAGGTTTGACAGTGTTCAGAAACAAGGTTGCTCTATCTAATAGAAAACTCCTGGATATCCCAAACAAGGTTGTTAACTTGTCACAACTTGGCAAGAAAAATAACACATGTGGTGAACAAATCGAGCTCTCATCCCTTCTCCTTTGTCTCTTCCATTCTCCTTTGTATCTTCCATACTCCTTTGTTTCTTCCTCTTCATAGCTTCAATCCCCGATTTTCTCTTGAGGTAACTACTGATCTCTCATCCTCTCTTCCATACCTTGCAAATTCGGCTAGTTTGGGGAAGATTATTTCTTTTAATTTGCGGATTAGGTGAAAATCAGGTTCTAGGGTTATATAGTGTAACGACGAATTTCTCCTCCTTTCTTTGTTCCATTGCAAATTCGTCTAATTTGGGGAATAATCTTGCTTGTAATTTGCGGATTAAGTGTTGATGAGGTTGAAATCTGGTTGTAATTGGGTTCTTGGGTTACTTTTGGGGAAAATCGGGTATGTATTTGGGATTCTAGGGTTCATTGAAATTAGGTGATTTTCAGACTGATTTTTTTCTAAAACTTATACTATTACAAATTCAAATTAAAGGAATTGTTTGTGTTGTTTTATTGAGGAGTGGATTCAAATCTTCATCTAAGATAATTTACTCCAGATTTGTTCATAATGTTGTTATATTATGTGTTCCGATTTTGTTTGCTTGTGATTTAGGATGTGAATTAGGTTGTGATTTACCTTATGATTTAGGTTGTAATTTTATTTATGAATGTATTGTAGATTGAGGAATTTAATACTTCCAATTACAATGTCATCACAATCTGGGTCATACACTTCTTATAATGAAGGGAAATGTTAGTGTGATTTGAGTGTTAGAGTTAGGACAACTCATACACCAAACAATTATGGAAGAAGGTTCAAAAATTGCTCACTATATACAAGTAGAGTATCAAATGGTTGTAATTTTTTCCAATGGATTGATGGTCCATATGATGCAAAAGCAGAAGCCACAATTGCTAAACTAGTGAATCAGATAAAACAATGAGAGGTTCACAACTCGAAGCTTGAACAAGATTTGAAGGCAATAAACCAAGCTATTATTAAGATGGGTAGTTCCAATAGGTTGATTACTGTCATTGTTGTGCGTATTATAGGTCTAGCCATTATCATTAACAAGTTAATTTAGGTATGTTAGGTGATGTTTATTTTCATATGTTAGGATTCTTATCTTGATTGAAGTTATATGTTGTTGTGACTCTATTTTGATGTTCCTCTATTATTGAATGAATAATATTGTTATGATCTTGCAATGTTGCAATGTTACGTTTGGAGTGTACGTTACCTTATAATTTGATTTTTTTGGTTGCTTCAAATACTGCATTACTGATTCAGTAGTTCTGATTCAGATAGAGAAACAGTCCAACCATTCTTTACTATTTTGGTCAAAGCATTAAAAGATGATATATATTTACTTGCATGCATGCACTAGTTAAAATCTGACCTTGTATTTATTTACCTACATGCAACCATTCATAGCTGCAGAATTGATCCCATTGTTGCTATAAATAGCCCAATCTTGCTGTTTTACTATCCTCATCATCTTACATTCTAACCCTACAGTATAGACTCTCCTCTTCCTTCTCCTTCTCAATAACTCAATATGTTGTTCTCTCCTCTACCTCATCTTCTTCTAAGTGGACCACAGAGTCAACCGAAAGTGATGACACTGAGACTGAACAGGAGATACGCAATGTCTCCAATGTCTCCAGTGCAAGGCAACGAGACTACATTGATGTTGACAGGATGCCCAATCCTAGGTCCACCAAGGAGAGAGCTACAGGATATACGCAACCCAGATACCACCTTTGTCATATTAATGAAGAAAAGTTTTGTGGAGGATGATTGTCGTTTGGTAATGGAGAAATATTGTTTTCAAATTCAGTTATGTAATTTTATTTTTCTAACATTTTGTAATCTATTATGCAGCCCCTCCCATTTGATCATGGAGAGAAATATCTCTTCGAGAACACGAACATCTACCTGACTTACGACGATCAAGAATGGCTTGTTTTGGTGAAGTACAACAACATGCAGTACAAGCTAGGGATCGGATGGAGAGACTTTGTCATTGACAACGGTCTTAAGATGCATGATGTTGTCCTGTTCAAGGGATCGACTCCAATCGAAGGAATTGCCCAATACAAGGTGCGTATCTTCAAAAACTAAAGATATGAAGACATAAGAAATGAAGAGTAGAAGTTGAACACTTTAATGGCTTTCCCTTATCTAAGTTGATGTTTGTAATTGTTTTTTTTTCTGTTTTGTTGCAGGCTAGGTTGATGTGTTATGACATTGGTTGTTATGTGTTCTTTGATAGTGTAGTACGTGTGCTATGACAATGGTTATTTGTATGAATTGTGTGTTGTGTATGATAGTGGATGTAGTACGTTTGTTATGAATTCTCAAGATTATGTATGACAGTGGCAATTTATGTATTATGAATTTTGTTCTAGTTACTTATCCTCCAACCAAGTAGCTACCGTTTCAATCTAGTTTACATGATCTTATTTTTGTATGCGCATGCTTCACCAGTTTACATGATCTTATTTTTTTTTGCAGAAATGGGAACTAAGCTTCTTTACAGTATCTTATTTTTGAGCAACAAACTATTGAATCGGTCAAGAAAACAATGTTGAAGACCAAGCTGTTCTAGTGCTAGTAAGGAAGAAGACCAAGCTGATAACACAATGATTTTGCACTTGATTTTTACACACCAGTAAGGAAGAAGACCAAGTTGTTCTAGTTCCACATCAGTAAGGAAGAAGACCATGGTTTTTTTGGGTAGATACTCCGGTAAGTGAAGGAAATGTTTGAGATCATAACACTGATAAAGCCTGTCCAGTTGAAGGACAACTCAGTAAGGGATGCCATTGACACACCTGCATTTTGATTGATCAACAATCATACTATGACACACCTGCATTCTTTTCAAATAGAATCTGTTTCCACACTTTAGCATTGAACAAAGCAGAATCTATTCAAAAAATATCCACAATTCAAGCATATATTTTTCACAAAAGTTAGCAAAACTGCTGTATAGTTTTCAGGGCAGCATAAATGCGTTTCACTTGGAACCTAATACCAAAATTTACACTAACCAACTACAAGTTTAGAAGTTAACACCAAGTAGAAGTTTACCTTGGAACCAATACTAAAATTTACACCAGCTAGAATTTAACAAGTACAAGTTTAGACGTTAACACCAAAAGTTACACCAACTAGGACCTTGCAATCAAGTGCGTCTCCACGCCTTCATTCGAAAGAGTTTTCTAGCAATGTCATCTCTAATACCGTTCATTCCATTTGGAAGTGACGAGTTCCCCTCTTCTTTCATGTTTGAGATCGGTTGGCCAAGCTCGTCATAATGTACTTCATCTTCCTCGTCTTCTTCTAAGTACTGTTGTCAAGCTTCTTGTACTATAAGATCCAATTATGCAATGCAAAACATGTGTTGATGATATTAATCTGAATATATGCTATAAATTGGCAAACCATGCAAAATCTTCCATCTCTTTTTCAACACCACAAAGCAACGTTCAATGCAATTACGACATGACGAGTGACTTATATTAAATGTTTCTTTGACAGTCTTTGGGTTTTCGGTTCGAAATTCAAGAAGGTGATATTTCACGCAACTGTAAGGAACCATGTAGCCATCCAGATCTGGATAACCCTTATCAATCAAACAATATTTGCCTATTGGACCAAACCGACTATTAAATAAAAATAAAAATTGTTAAATTACACATTCAATTACTAGTACGAAACTAAATAACTATACCTTTAGGAGGGCGGGGAAGTTCATTTCTGGGGTACTAACGTCGTGGTTGAATACACGAGAATCATGCGTGCTACCTTCCCATCCAGCTAAAATATAGGTGAAGTACATGTCAAAATTACAAACCGCCATTACATTGAATGTGCACATGCCCTTTCGTCATCTATATGGGATTTGCTGATCTACTGGGATCGAAGCCTTTATGTGAGTTCCGTCAATACATCCAATATCACCCTATCACCAATAAAATAATTATAGTCTTAAGAATCAAAAGGTATTAAATTATTAAGAAATGAATGTAATTTCACCTTGAACAGCTTGAATCGATTGTCATTTTTAACATGTTTTGGTATTGACAAAAAATTAGGATCATGCGGTCTTATCAATTTCCGGTTAAGCCCATTCCAACCCATTAGACGACAGATAAACGCGTCTAAGACTTCATGGAAAGCGCGGCTAATTGTATCTCCTGATAGCTGAAACCTCTCACGACCTTCTCTGTTTGACATCCCATGTGCAATGATATTCAGAAAGATACTAACTTTTTCCAAAACTGACATGTTCCTTGAAGGTTTCAAGACACGATTGTCTAATAACTCATCACAAAGGCACTTCAACACATGTGTTTCCATCCTAAATGATTGGATGCACCTAACACTAGATTCTCCTTCCATCACCTCCTTCATCCAAGATTCTCCTGTTAAAGATGAGGTATAACAAGGAACCTTATGAAGAAACTTCTGACCATAATCAAGCATCAAACATCCAAACTCATCCATATAATTTATCCACTGAACCGCCATCATCTTCTAACGTCTACTTCCACCTCTAACTCCATCAACAGGACGCCTCATTAGACCTACACACCTGACAAAGTAAAGTGACTGGTAAACAAAACATAAACAAAATACATAGGCAATCTTACAACCACGTTCCAACAAAAAAGTCATACAAATCAAACACATTGTCTTACAAGCACACAAGACAACCATAAAGTGGCAGTCTGATAATCTTTTCTCTTACAAGCACACAAGAAAATAAATAAAAATCTAAATCAAACCCAAATGTGCATTGTGCATTTTGAACTCGTATTGTAACCATATTGCTCTCATCTGACTCTTGTCTGCATTCAGGAAGACCATGCATGATTCTGGTTTTCTAAACTCACTCAAAGAAAACACCAAATTTCAGTCCCCTCTTCAACCAACCCTTCGTCCACTAACTCCTTTAGGGCAGCCATGGCATCATGTTGCTCGTATGCTCTAGTTGGTGTGTCCCCCTTCACAACTGAGGAGCTGTTGATTTCTTCCTGCCATAATGCCAACACCTTTTCTCCTCTTTCTTCCATCCTATCGAAGAGTTCCATATAAGGAGTAGACTTGGACTTCTTTCATGGCCTATGTGAACCCGATGGGGAGGGGCCAGTCTTAGAAGTATTCGGACTTGGATTAACACCAGTAACAAGGTGATGAACTTGTTCAAGGAAATCATTATCTCCGTTTCCGATATTATCCATGGTTTCTTGATTAACCTTATGGATGAGCCTCTGATCCATGTCAATAAGGCTGTCATTTTCATTTTTAACATCAGCAGGGTGGGCCAGCATAAGGGCTAGTGTAGTTTGATATTGAGTTGTCATAGAAGGAGACACACAATGTCGTCATGTTGCAGTGGTGAAGCCAAACACATGATCCCACAACTCACTTGTTGTAGGGTCCACCCCTTTATGCTGAAAACGCTTGTACTTTTCACTCTCATGATATGAAAAAACCCAGCTAAACATTTAACGATTATTATACCGAAACCAGCTAAACATTTAAGGATTATATGATTACCTTGTTCTTCTTCTCCCACCACTCCTTTGATGCATCGACACGGCCGATCTCAGGATCCCATCCATAACCAGTTTCCATGTACCTCAACTTGTTCCAGTTTTTCCAAAGACCCCTGACATAGTCAAACTTATTCTTGATAGCTATCTGGTTATACATCTTTGTAGTAAGTTGTTGAAACCTAGTTGTAATCTCAGTCCATTTAAATTGGTGATCCGTTGTCGAAACTTTCTGAGCATCTTGGCAAATATTCAGCAATATGTTGAGTAATGGTTCAGTCCATACTGCCTTACTTTTACTATCATTCTCTCTACTCCATCATCATTTTCCGTTTCATCTCCAGCTGACTGTCTTTTTCCTCTTCCTTTACCTTTACCCTTCTCCTTCTCCCTTGGAGATCTAGATGCCATGTTTGTGAAATATGTCGCTTTCTAACTCTATAATGAATAATTTCATTTCATACTTAGATGATAATGTAGTAATTGCACAATCAACACGAGAGCAAATAATCCATTATTTGAGTACAAAGATAACATGTAACTATTATATAGACAACTTTTCACTTTTAGACTATCACAAAGAATAACTTAAAAACTACTCACTCAAGTTGAAAGAAGTAACAAAAACTGTAATTTCTAGGATCTCTCATTAGCTGGCTATATAATTTTTGCTTTGAACTCCAGTAATAATAAGACTATAAACCATAACAATCTCTCTACTAAAAACCAAAAAAAATAATACCTATTCTACCAAAAAAAACACTGACACCATTCAAGTAGACTTCAAGTTCTTCCTCAAATTATAAACTCTATCAACATCCTCCTAAGCATCCCACAAGAAGTATCCATAAGCAATGGCCTCCAAAACCAACCTCTCTAATTTAGCAAGTGAAACCAAAAGAAGTTCATAGGAGTCTATTCCACTTGCAGATTGCAGTGGTGACCCATATGAACTGACCATATATACTATTCCACTTGCAGATTGCAGTGGTGAGCCATATGAACTGACCATATATTCACTTCGATCTTAGTTGCCAGTAAATGCTACAGATCTAATTCAAGAGAAACCAAAAGAAACAATAGAATAATACTCAATTAAGTCCTCCTCAATTCCTTATACTAGCGACCCAGCACAGCTGATCTCTACTGACAGAACACATAAGAAACAAATCAAGAACTGCAGTATGATGAAGTCCATGTACATAGCTAATAATATGTAAAGCCAGTTCCATTTCCAACATTGTTGAAATTTATACAATCAAGCTTTGCAGATAACCACAAAACAAGGAATAGACCTCTAAATCCTCAACCGAGAGCAAACCAATACAATTATCCTGAACTAGGTGCAATGAAACCTTAGACCTCATAGATTGGAAACACGAACTACAGTATGAGCTTTAATGTGAGCCTATGCTTTGGAATCTCAACACTGGTTGTAGCTAGGGCAAATAGATGGAAGCAGATTGTAGCAAGCCTTTAGGTGTTAGAATGGGTACCTTGATTTGCCGTCGTCGGGAGAAAGCAGAGCTCGGACATCGTCGCCAGGGAGCTCTTTGTTGCCTCCTTTAAGCCTTCTGGTGGCAATCGGGATACTGAAATAGGTCGCCCGGGGTCCGTGCAAAGAAGGCCTTTGAGTTGTAATATGTCACGTGCAAATCACAAATAAGGGCTTTTTTGTAATTCTATCCTATATACAATTCATCTATCCCATTTACTGAACACTACTTTTATCTCAAAAAATTCAACTAGCTTATTTAATTTCATCTACCATCACAATTCAACTACTTTTCAGCTATTTAATTTCAGCTACCACATTTCAGCTAGATAGAAAATTAATTTCAGCTACCTTTACTGAACGGACCCTTAAGCGTGTTATTCTCTTCTCGCTTGACTCCTTTCAGTTGCTTCAGCTTCCTAACTCAAGCTCGTTAATTCCTTTGCTCTAATGACCTAATTTGCTTAAAAGCCAATTACTATCTTGCGAACACACTCAAGGTAGCCATTGGTATATAAAGATATTTCTTATTATTGAAATTGAGAGATTATAAGTTATAGATAGAGCTAGTTTCTGTAACCAACAATGTATCATACGTACTACGAGTATTGAGAAATTCCTTATCTACATATATATATATTGTACGTAGAGGCTTAGAACATAAATTAAGTTACAATTTGCACCACACATGTACTCTGATTGTGAGCAATCGTAAAAGAAATAAAATACATAAAAAAAGATAATAAAAAGGTTGGAACCTTGAAAGTCAACAAAACACATTCAATTTTACCAAAAACAAAACACATTGTGTTGAAGCCCAAGATTCTCCTTGAGTCAACACGTCTCGTCGAGAGGCTGAGATTCACTCTTGTCTTCCTTAGCTGAGGGTAAAGGCAGTTTAAAGCTTCAAGAGTCCAAGGTGCTCATCGATTGTCCTTGCTGGGTCCTCGAGGATGTACCTGCACAACCAAACCCAGGGGAGAGGGGGGGGGGGCTTCCTCTGGATTTGGCTCTCCGACGCTCAAGTCAGTAATAGCTCAATAGAGGGGAATATATTATGGGTAGTGCTCGAGGATAATATGACAAAGGAATGCTTTAGCTCTGTATTTCGGCAGAGTTTTAGTACGGAGGAAAAAAATGTGATCCCTTTCCGTACTCCGCATTCTAGTATTTATATGAGAGTATTCTTTGGGCCATTTCTTAATGGGATTTCCCCCCTTTTTCTTATATGAGAAAAAGCCCATCAGATATAAAACAAGGCCGCGGGACCCACCCCAACATCCAGCCCCACAAGGTCCTCGAGCGCTTCTAGTTCGAGGATCGTGTGCCTTCGTTGGCCGAGGTGAGGTCTTGCAGGCCTGTTCTAAGTTCTGATGGTTTTGCTCGACGAATAGTATAGTTTAACTTACCTGGGATCTTCTTCCGTGGAGGATTGGTTGAAGCTCGGAAAGACTCTTGATACTTCCATTGCTCCTCGACCATCTCTGGTGTTTCAAGACGGAAGTATTCGCGCTCGTTCCCTCTTCCAGCACTTTCCCTCTCGTGCCATCTTTTTCCGAATTTATCTAGTACAACTTCTTTTGGGCGGGCTCTCTCTACTTACTTGCCACGTGTCGTGTCAGAGGCTTCTGACGTTTCGCTTTCCTCCCTCTATAAAAGGGGACCCTTATGCGTTTTCTCACTTTCTACTGTCTCCCTACTTTTCCTCCCGCTTTCTGTCTTCTTTCCCATATTCTTCCGGCGACGTTCTTGCTCCCCTTCACCGGCGTTCGTGGTGTCCTATTCCTTCGATCTTCTTCTCCGGCGCTCATTCCCCTTTTATCGCATATGGAGTTTGACGGTTAGTTTCACTTTCTCTTCCCTGTGAATTTCTTCACTAGTTCTTCGTCCTTTCTTGCTAATTTTCTTGTTTTGATCTTGCTTTACATTTGCGGTTGCGTTTGCGCCTATGTTTTCTTACTTTCATTTAAAAATGTTCGAATAAAGATTGGGCAACTTTTCTTCGCCGAGGAATTAGGCCGGTGGTACATAATTTTCTTCATGCTAACCTTCTTAATGCATTAATGGTAGGAGACAAACATTCTCCGCCATTAATGCGTGTATGTTAAGCTTTCGTAATTGTTTTAATGGTGGGGGTTTTGAAGCGTTTCTGGGAAAACGTGCGGCACTTGTGAGAACCCCCCCTTCTTGTCTTATCGCTCATAAATGCTACTTTTAGGCTCTACAGATAGATTTTTACCCTTTTACTTTTCTTCCCCTATTTCTTTTACTTTTCCTCTCCAGTTTTTGAGGTGCCTCGCGAAGGTTCCACCCTCTCGTATTCTTCTACTCGACGAGAGCTAGTATTGAGATTTGTTTCATTTCTCTTCGCGGGGTAACTTAGACCTCGAGAACTAACTTTTCATGCTTTGCCGCAGCTCAAAGCACCTCCTCGGTTCGAGACTCAGAAGTGAGCATTCAAGAGTCGAGCTCCCTCGAGGAGAGTTCATCCTCGATGATCTTTCGTCCGGTGTTTTCTGGGGGCGGCGACTAGGGTGCCCGATCGATAGCCGAGGTGGGGCCGAGTACTCAAAGACCTGCCTCCCGAGCCACCACCACTATTTATGATACCTTTCCACCATCACCAGAGCCGGTAGTGCTTGAGGATGTAGCTGTGCCTGTTGTAGTACCTGCTCGGTCCCCCCCAGTGACCATTCTCAACGGGCGCATCGCCCCGGTCCCTTGCAGGGTCGAGGGATACAAGATGAAGGTCTCAACCTCGACCGTCAAGACCCGCCACTCGGTAGACTACGCAGCCGAGTTTCCCTTTCCCGCGGGGATAGTCATTACCCTATCGATTACGAACGGGAGGATGCTTGACAATTACGGTCCCTACTTCCCTATCAGTCGTCACGCTCTGCTCGCAGGCTTTCGATTGCCTATCCCCCAATTCATTCGTAACATCCTCGACGAGCTGCAACTCAGCCCTACTCAAATTCACCCTAACTTTTGGAGGCATATGACAACGTTTCAGCTTCGTTGTCAAGAAATTGGTTACACTCCTTCTGCTCACCTCTTCCGGGCTTTGTATAAACCTAAAACTTACATATGGGGCCTCATCACGTGAACTAGGCGGTATAGCCCTATCCAATATAAGATGCCCGGTAATGAGACGGGTTGGATTCGTCGATGGATCCTGGTAAAACCTCCCAGGGAGCACCGGGTGAACCACCGCATCCGCGTGTCTAAGGTCAACGAGTGGACCTCTATGTACAACGCCGAGCACCTCGAGAAGACTAGGGATGACTTTTGTGCATTTCATAAATTAAGTTCAAATATATATAATGACATCGTTACTATCGATTTCTTAGCTCGTCGAGGACTTAGCCTAATTCCTCCTCCTCGCAGTAGGGACCTTCTTTCCTAGGGCTATATTTCGTGCTTATTGTGACATACCTATATGTATCTAAATTGTTGTTCTTTATGATGCATATTCGGCCTTTGAATTCGTGAATATAGAAGATGACGAAGATCACGTGTTGCCTCCTCACCATGCACCTGCTAACGTGGTGCTCACGCAACCCAATGCCGAGGACCCGACACTACCTCCGATAGATATCCTCCCCGGCGACGACATCCCTCTCTCCGAGCACGTGAAGAAGAAGAGAGCCTTGTCCTCGAAGACTCCGTCGCAGCCCATCAAAAAGCGGCATGCGGGGAAAAGGGTGGCTGATCCCGGGGCCTCGACGATGACACCAACGAGCCCCGCCCCCTTGAATGTTATGGATGGGCCATTAGGCTGGAGTACTGGGGGATTCCTTCTGACTCCCAAGTTGGCTGACCAAGCCCTAGTGCGGACTATACCCATCCCCTCTCCTCCGCCTTTTATCAGGAACATGACCGTGGACGACACGGTTGTTCAGTCACAATTACTTGCAGGGGTGAGTTATCACGGGATGCTCGTTCAGGTCTTTGTTTTCCTTTGATTCTTTCTAATGACTTCTTCTTTCCAGGCTATCCACTTGTGTATGGCCGCCATGACCAAGTTCGGGGGTCGGACTCAACGTGCCACGGATGAGCTATCACGGAGCTACGACAAGCTCAAAAAGACAGTTAACGACCTGAGGGCGTCGGTAAGCAAGATTCAGGAGGATGCGGCCAACGAGAAGAAACTCCTTCAAATTTCTCTAGACGAGAAGGATAAGCGTCTCAAGGAGCTGGACCTCGAGGTTGCTCTGGAGCTCGAGGGGAGGAAGAAAGCGAGGACGAGTTTCGGAGGGTGTAGGAGGATCAAGAGAGACTGCTCGTGCAAGCCCGTCAGGAAGCCATCGAGCAATACGCTTCTGGCCATCGCGAGGGCTCTCGCCAATGATTTCTTGCACAGTATCAGGTGAACACCTTTTGCGAGGTGACCAAGCTCCAGGCGGCTGAGCAGGGTCTTCCGAACTTCTAAATCGACCGCTAGAAGTTGTATGGTTACCCCTTGATCCCCTCCGAGTATACCCCGGCCCTTCTTGGGGCTTATTCCATGGATAATGATCGGACTCTCGAGGTATGGGGTGTTACTATTGTTCCCATTGCAAGCACTCTCATCGGTGGTCGAGAAAACGAGGTTTCGAGTGGCTTGATAGCCTTTGCGAAGGTTAAGCGTGCTATGGTGTCTGCGAAGAAGGCCTCGACGGTATCGGCTCCTCAGTCCTCCCCGGCCCCTTGATTATGCTTTGAACATTTGTAACTTTTATGGCCCCTCGAGGTCTGTAACATAAATTTAATACTTGCTGTGGTATCTTTTGGAAAACTTTAAAGGTTTGATCTATTATTGCATGTCTTTCTTGTCTTTGGTATATCCTTCTTCCACAACCCAGCCTACCACCCCCTGGCTTTTCAATCATGCGACGCAGGTGTATGTGAGGAAAGGTATGGAACAGGGTTGTGGGCGGTGTTTAGTACATAAATGATTCAAAACATCACTAAAATTGCATTCATCAAATGGTAGAGTATCGTAACAAACTATCGTATACTAGCATGGTCACTTTGGGCCCAAAATGTAAGTCATTGAAATGACAAAGACTGCTTTCATTAAATACAAGATAGTAATGAGATTTGTTCTTGAGCTATCTTTTTCCCTCTAGTTATGTTCTCGCACATTTTGGCTCGATCTGGGAGTGCATGTGGGCCCTCTAACCTCTGATACAGTTCACGTGAAATGCCCCTGTGAGTTTTATGTTAACATTATGCATTAACGATAATATGCTCATGTATTTTATAGTACTTGATGTAACGTACCTTAGCCTAGGCCATAGCCCAGCTTATAAGGTATGTTTTGCGTTGCTTTTGTGAAGCTTAGATCCTTACATTGTGTTGGTGACTGGCTCGAGGCCTCGTGCCCCAAGGACTCAGTCCAAGATGACGATGACACTTAGTTATCCCTTTGGAGTAAAGGGAATTGCATTTATGATCGTCGAGTCGTACTCGAAATTTATGAGAGTGCGAAGATGTTTACCATGCATGGTGCTCGCGACTGGCTCGAGGCCTCGAGCCCCAAGGACGCAGTCCAAGCTGACGATGATGCTTAGTTATCACTGTGGAGTAAAGGGAATTGCATTTATGATCGTCGCATTTTTTTTCAAGTTGTATGGGAGTGTGAAGGTATGTACCTTGCTTGGCGCTTATGACTGGCTTGAGACCCTCGTGTCCCAAGGACGCAGTATCAGCTAATGATGGTTGATCATGACTGGCTCGGGGCCCTCGTGCCCCAAGGACGCAGCCGAATAAAGTCTCATTGGCTCGTGACTGGCTCGAGGCCCTCGTGCCCCAAGGACGCAGCCGAAATAAGGTGCCATTGGCTCGTGACTGGCTCGTGACCCTTATGTCCCAAGGGCGCAGTCCGAGCTGATAGTGATTGATCATGACTGGCTCGAGGCCCTCGTTCCCCAAGGACGCAACCGAAATAAGGTGCATTCTACTGCGAGACAAATGACCATGAGTTAGGTTTGCGAATGTTTTTCGTGGCATTGCACGTATGTTAGTTTGCTATTCATTCCTTAAGCGGTCGAGTGATTATGGATTTCTCACTTGTACCGTGGTTGTCGTTAAGGCTTCGGCGAGCCCTAACGTATTGCCTCGCCTATTATGCACGAGTTGCGTTATTGCATGTTTTGATACTTAGCGGGTATATGATGCTCTTCTATTTATGCATTGAATTTTAAATAGGTGTGAGTAAGTTGGTGTGTACCTTTAGCAAGGCGTGTGTGTGCTAGGGGTAGTACTTACGGAGCCGCATCACATTCCACGAGTTTGCGATGCGGTTCCCAGCACTATCTTTGAGCTTGTAAGGCCCTCGCGCTACTTCAACCTCGTCGATGTATGACCCTTCCCAATTGGGGTCTAACTTACCCCCTTCGGTTTTGCGCATTACCAAGTCACCCTTGGCAAAGTCTTGAGGTTTGATCTTTTTGTTGTAGTACTTTGCCACAACAACCTTGTGGTTCGCTGCCCATATAGTTGCTAGCTCGCGTGCCTCTTCTCTAAGTTGTAACTCTTGCGCCATCTTCTCGGTATTCTCACCTTCATTATATTGGATTATTCTGTCTATTAGGAATAGGTTCTCGACCGGTACCACCGCTTCAATACCGTATGCAAGTGCGGAGGGTGTCTCTCTCGTGGCCTTTTTTACGGTTGTTCGGTTCGCCCACAGTACAAGCGACAGCTTCTCGACCCACAACCCCCGTGCACCATCTAGCCTCTTCTTTAGATCTGTGACGATACTTTTATTGTCAACCTCGACTTTCCCATTGCAATGGGGGTGAGCAACCGAAGCAAATTTCAGCCTGATACCAAGGTCTTTGCACCACTCGACGAGCTTCGGTGTGTTGAACTGCGGTCCTCTATCTATCACTATGTCTTGTTGGAGCCCATACCGGCAGATGATGTTTTGCCACATGAACTTTTGCACAGCCTGGACGTTCGTGCAAGCTAGTGGTATTGCTTCGATCCACTTAGTGAAGTAGTCAATGGCCACGATGAAAAATTCGAGCTGCCCCGGTGCCTTTGGTGAGAATGGGCCCAACAAGTCTAAACTCCACATGGCGAAAGGGCATGTTCCTGCCATTATCTACATCTCGGCCCCCGGCTGATGGCATGCTGGAGCATGAGCTTGGCAGGCCTTGCATGATCGAGCAATGGTCATTGCGTCCTCGCGCATGAATAGCCAGAAGTGATCGTGCCTTAGTGCCTTGAACACTAGAGACCGCCAGCCGGTATGCGTCCCGCATAGCCCTGCGTGTAGCTCGACCAACATTTTATTGCCTTCTTCTCGTGACAAGCATCTTAGCTCTCGGGACATGATCCCTCTTTTGTACAGCTCGCCCTGGCATGTGAAGAACCATGAGGCCTTGGCCTGAAGGCGTTTTCGTTCTCGTGGCTTGTCTGGAATGTTCGTTTGTCCAAGATACTGTAGTATGGTTGTTCTCCAATCCTCGCTCGGTTGATCAATGGTCATGAGCTCTAACTGCTCGGATATAGACTTAGCGGAAGCTGTGTTGTACCAGATCGGCCGTGATTTTCCTTCATGCTTGACGTCGATCAGCTTGACCCTAAAGGCGAGCTTGGCTAGGCCATCTGCCTGCTCATTCTCGTCACGGGGGATGGCGGTAATGAGGAAATTCTTGAACATCTCACGCAATCGTGCTACTCGTGCTTGGTACTGGGGTAGGGTGCCTGTTCGCGTCTCGTACACCCCCTGGACCTACTGGACTACTACCTCGGAGTCACAAAAGTACTCTATCTCCTCCACTTGGTCCTCGAGGGCTATTTCTAGCCCGATAATAAGCACCTCGTACTCTGTTTCATTATTGGTGGCCTCGAAATTGAGCGTTATGGCATGCTCATATAGGTCCTCATCAGGTGAGAATAGAGGTATTCCTATCCCACAACTGTCGTTGTTTACTGCGCCATCCATAAAGAGCCTCCATGGCCTGGGTGCTAAGCAAGAGGATCCCTCGTGATCTCGGAAGCTGGTTTCGACGATGAAATCTGCTAGGGCTTGAGCTTTGATGGATGGTCGAGGCTGGTATTCTACATCGAATTCGGAGAGCTCAATGACCCACTTGGTCATCCGGTCAGATAGGGTGGGCCCATGAAATACGGCCCGCAACGGGAAATCGGTGAGGACTTGTATGGTATGGGCGTGGAAATATGTCCTAAATTGACGTGCCGACATAATGAGGGTGTAAACTGTTTTTTCAACCGGCGAGTACCGCCCCTCTGTCGGGGAAAGGGCTTTGCTGACAAAGTAGACGGGCTTTTGCTGCTCGCGGACCAGAACCACACTGGCTGTCCTCGAACTAGATGCTAAGTATACTTGCAAGGTTTCTCCCGGAATAGACGATGATAGTGTTGGTAAATTGGCCAAGTGTTCCTTGAGGCTCGTGAAAGCGGCCTTGCACTCTTTTGTCCAAGCGAATTTCTTAGGCTTCTTTAATATCACGAAGAAGGGTAGATTGCGCTCGGCAAGCTTTGCGCAAAATCGGCCTAGATAATTGACCAACCCCATGAACCTCTGCACCTCGTGCATTGTTCGTGGTGGCCTCATATCAAGTACTGCCTGGATTTTCAAGGAATTCACTTGGATGCCTCTTGAACTGATCTGAAACCCCATGAACTTCCCCTCGGTCACTCCGAATACGCACTTCTCGGGGTTAAGTCACATGCCATATCGGCGCAGCGTGTCAAACACCTCTCGAAGATCTCTCGAATGATCGGTCTGGCTCCTACTCTTCACAACGATATCATCGAAATAGGCCTCAACTGTCTTGCCGAGCTGTTCTCTAAACACTTTAACGACGAGCCTCTGGAAAGTTGCTCCCGCATTCTTAAGGCCGAAAGGCATGACCCTATAGCAGAAAGTGCCCCTGTCAGTAATGAACGCGGTATGCCCGACATCGGCGGGATTCATCACGACCTGGTTATATCCGGAATAAGCATCGAGGAAGCTTAACGCCTCATGCCCCGCGGTCGAGTCGACGAGCTGATCGATTGAGGGAAGGGGGTAACTGTCTTTCGGGCAGGCCTTGTTTAGATCTGTGAAGTCGACGCACATGCGCTACTTCCCTGTGTCCTTCTTGGGGACCATTACAAGATTGGCCAGCCAAGTTGGGTACTGAATAGGTTGGACGAAACCGGCCTTGAGAAGCTTGGCCAGCTCGGCCGCTGCGGCCTCGTTCTTTGGCCCTGCCTGCTTTCACTTTTTCTGCCTTCAAGGAGTAGCTTGTGGATCGATGACCATGGAATGAGTCATGATCTTGGGGGGGTATGCCTTTCAGGTCTCGAGGGGTCCACGCGAAAATGTCCATCGAGGCTCCGAGCATTACCTTGATTTCTGTTATTACGTTTGGGCAAAGGCCTTGACCGATATATAAATTCTTTCCCGCCTTGACAAAAGGTGATATACATTGCTTCTCCACCTCGACGGCCTGTGGTAAGTTCTCGGTCCCCGAACCTGACTTACTCTCCTCCTTGGGATCGAGGTCCGCTTCATCGTCTGTCCGTAGCGACCCGGACAAGTATAGCTGATTTGCATTTACAGAATTTTTGTCTTTCTATTCTGCCTGAATGTAGCAAGTCTCGCTTTCTTCTTGGTTACCCCTCGCGACGCCCGTACCACTGACTGTTGGAAATTTTAGGCAAAAGTGGCTTATGGATACGACAACCTCGAAGCGTGTTAGGGAGTCTCGTCCCAAGATGGCGTTATACGAAGATGCCAGAGAGATGACTAGGAAATCAATAGGGCAGCTTCGCTGAGGACCGTCATGATCTCCTAATATCATATCAATCGTTGCGACCCCTAATGCCTTTATCAAATCTCTGGTGAAGCCGACGAGGTTGGATTTTGTTGGGAGGAGTCGTGAAGCTTCGAGTCCGAGTTTCTGATAGGCATCCCAGTATATGATATCTGCTGCACTGCCTGTATCAACCATTACACGCTTAACAACCTTGGTCCACAACTGAATGTGGACGATGAGCGGATCCCTCTTGTTGGCCCACTCGACGATATCCGTATTGGTGAAGCATAATTGATACGGATTTCGAGTGGATTCAGTGATGAGCATCAGTGGCTTCCCTGGGGAAGGGGCGCATTGGTGGATCGCCTCAGTTCTCGCCGACTAGGGAGTCGCGGTTCGTGGCGCCCCGTGATCGTCCTCACAAAGTCGTCTGGCCGAGGGAATTGAGGCGGTTGAGGGAAGGGTGGGGGTAACTGGTTGGCCTCTCTCCCCTCTACTCGGAGAGCAGCCATGACGCGTCTGTCCTCTGCCTGAGCCTCTCGGTAAATGCTTCGACAATGCGCGGTCGAGTGGCTGTGACTGTGATGTCTCTCACACCACACCCCTTGGCCCTGGGGCGCTGCCTGTCGCCCTCGCCTTGCGGCCCCTTGAATAGTGGCCATCATTTCTTGCACTGGGAATTGGGCTTGACCCTGGTGGCCTTGGGCTTGGAGGGCCGGAGCCCTCGAGTGTTGATCTGTCTGTCGTTTGGGTACCCATGGTGCGTTGTCCTTTTGACCATTGCCCTGTGCGTGTCCCTGCTTCTGTGAGGGCTCGGTCCCATTGTTCCGGCCTGTGATCTTGTCGGACTCGATCCGGCCATAGGCCTTCTAAAGCATCCGATCATAGCTGCGATACACATCCCTGTCATTGATCTTTTGACCTAGCCTGTCTTTGGAGTCCGAATCGTCGAGCAGTCCCCCAAAAAAGGCTTGTCGAGCACCATTTTCAGTGAAGTCGTGCGCCTCGAGCGCTATGGCAGTGAACCTTCGTACATAATTCTCTAGGCTCTCGCCCGCTCTCTGTTTGACCCCCTGCGTCTGCAGCATTGTCACCTTGCGCTTCTTAGAGGCGCTGAAGTGGGTAATGAACCGCTCTTCCAAATCTTCAAAACTATGGATGATTCGCTTTGGTAGGGACAATATCCATGAGAGGGCGGTCCCGGAAATCGTGTTCGGGAACCCCTTGAACATAGTGGCGTCATCAGCATTGCACACCAGCATGGAGTACCGGTATAGATTGATATGGTCCCGAGGGTCTTCACTACCGGTTACTCCTTCGAGGTTGGGTACTTAAAGTCTTCCCGCACGGGGGTGTGGACGATATGATCGGAGAAGATTGTGGCCCCTCGAGAGATTGACCCCGCGCTAATTTGATGGTCATAGTAGGGAGCGGGTAAGGTATTGTACGGGCCGTGTGGTCGTGGCACCATGTGCTGCTCGTGACTATGGTACTCGGGTATATAGTTGGTGTATGGGTTGTGAGTAGGGTCGACGATGTTCGGTGCATAGGCCTGAGGTAGGTGTTGTTCATGTGGTCGTTGTTCGTATAAATTGGGTGGCATGTATTGTGGCATGTAAGGCTCGTGGACTCGAGAGGGTGGTCGATGAGGCTCGACGGGTTATGCGTTCGGGCATAGGGTAGTCTCTTGAGGTGCATGGAGTGCGCGAGGTTACACGAGCTGGCCGTTAGGGTATTGTGGGGGTGTAGAGTGGCGGCCTGGCCCGTGCGCTTGAGCATTGTGTCGAGTCTCGGGATCTAGACGGGCGAGCTCGCGCTCTCTCGCGAGTCGAGACTCTTTGTTTAGCATGGCTAATGCTAGTTCGTCCTGCTGATGTTGGCGTCCCTCGTCCTCTTGACGGAGACACAGTTCTAGTTGTTCGTGTTGTTGCCTTGTCGCTAGGAAACGTCGATACTCTTGGAATTCGACCATGTTAGCGGTCAGAGCGACGTTGCGGCTCCGCTGAGTGGTTGCGTCCACGGAGACGTTACCTACTCGGGAGCTAGTGTCTTGACGCCTGGCTGGTGCACTGTTGTTGCGCCGTCTGCTCTGTGTTGTGTTCCGGCTAGCCATTCAGTACTCGTGGTCTGCTTAAGTGCTTGAGAAAGAAACCACGGTTGGCGCCAGTGTTGAAGCCCAAGATTCTCGTTGAGTCAACACGTCTCGACGAGAGGCTGAGATTTACTCTTGTTTTCCTTAGCTGAGGGTAAAGGCAGTTTAAAGCTTCAAGAGTCCGAGGTGCTCGTCGATTGTCCTTGTTGGGTCATCGAGGATGTACCTGCACAACCGAACCCAGGGGAGAGGGGGGGCTTCCTCTGGATTTGGCTCTCCGACGCTCAAGTCAGTAACAACTCAATAGAGGGGAATATATTATGGGTAGTGCTCGAGGGTAATATGACAAAAGAATGTTTTAGCTCTGTATTTCGGCAGAGTTTTAGTACGAAGGAGAAAAATGTGATCCATTTCCGTACTCCGCATTCTAGTATTTATATGAGAGGATTCTTTGGGCCATTTCTTAATGAGTCTTTCCCCCTTTTTCTTATATGAGCAAAAACCCATCAGATATAAAACAAGGCTGTGGGACCTGCACCAACATTGAATTGCAGTGTTCTATCAAGTTAAAAAGGAGAGAGAGACTATAAAGCAATTTTGTAGGATAAAAATAACGGAGATAGGAACAGAGTTTCACTTTCACCGAATCAAAGGGGGAGATACCAGCACAACAACTCTGACTGAAGAGGTATCCTAGTAGAACACACACCCAAATGAAAAGGAATGTAGGCTCAAAATAGAGGAAGAAGATAGTATAATTTAAGGGTTTAAACCTTATAGGAAAAGAGGAGAAGGGTGACGAGAGAAGATAATGGAATACTTTAATTTAAACAACATTCACCCACTAAAGCCATAAACTGATAAAAAAAGGCGGAAGGTGGAAATTTAAGGACTCTAGTATAGCCTTAGGCTCTGTTCGGTACTAGATGGAATCAGCTGAAAAATGTGAATTCCATCTAGCTGCCAACCGAACGCATGTTTTTATCTGATTTTCCATCTAGGTGCTTGTCAGACCAAATTCCATCTACCTTTATGAATTCCATCTAATCTTCCTTTGAAAATTTCATCTCCACATTTGTAGCTTGTTTATGAATTCCATCTACCATTTCATCTAATATTTTTCCATCTATCAATTTCCAGCTAGATAAAAAAAATTTCATCTAGGTATTGCCGAACGGAGCCTTACTGCATTTACAATGATTTTGACAATGAAAGAATAAGAGAGGTTCAACATGAGCGGCCAGTGAGAAGCCATATGAAGGCTAAATGCTTCAATTGCATTTTTAAATATTTACGGAATTTACCCAAATGTTTTTAGAAAGTTAAGGTAATACCCTTCTAGCAAAATCCGATATTTAAGTAATTAAAGTGTTTCTAAAAGGTTAAGAAAAATGTCCTTCAACATATTATTAAAATTTAAATCATAAATAGTTGAGTATCAACTTAATTATATGAGAATAAAATCATTTAAATTATTATCAAAATAATTTTTTAGACCATATTATTATTATTAAGATAATAGTAATATTACATAAATGCTCGTTAGTCGAAGTGATGGTTATTACAAGCAACACCACCGGTGAAGGCATTCAACTGATTTTGGAAACGGATAACTTTTACATATCTGGAAATCGGGGAAGGGATCCATCTATATCCACAATCGTCATCTGCCTCGTCGTCATGTACTTCATCTTGCTGACTTCCTCGGTCATACTAGATCTCGTACACCATTAGTGCCTTTTCCATATCTCGTGCAACATTCATCCCTTTTTCCAGATCTGGCCATGCTAG
Organism: Phyllobates terribilis; assembly: GCF_046119375.1. Taxonomy (NCBI): domain Eukaryota; kingdom Metazoa; phylum Chordata; class Amphibia; order Anura; family Dendrobatidae; genus Phyllobates; species Phyllobates terribilis. The sequence goes on from NW_027367515.1 coordinate 36,924, forward strand.
ATCTAATACATCATCCTCGGTCGACATCCTTCATTCCGTCGTCTTCCTCCCGCACCGCGTCAATGAGAGTATATTTTCTTTATAGTCACACTGTGATCTTTAGTTGTTATTTGAGCATTTTTGTGTATCTAGGTTGAATATTCAAGTTGACTGACTCTCAAAGCTATTGTCCCTTTGTTGGATTTTAGAAATAGACCAAATCTAGGTTTATCTTTTCAAATGTTTAGACGGAGCTGAAAACTTTTAGTATTATGCCAAATCTCGGCTTATTCTCTAAATCATAGTGTTGAAATGTGTTTTATTAGTAACACGTTACAAGCATCTCCAAAGATGCACCTTATTTCATCAATTGATAAATGATTTACTCTTTGTGCTATCTTTTCAGATGAACGGGCCTACAACCAGCTCTGTCATTCGGCCAGTGTTGCTGAATTTTATCTTTGTTGATTGCATTTGATCTAAATACATAATTACACTTTCTTGTACATTGTTTTACTGATGAGCACTTTCAAATTGGCAAGGTAACTTGTAGGATTATTATTTTTGCTATTGAGTAGAGATTACTTTTTCTTGGATTTCTTAACTACTCAGAAATCACATGCTTTGACTGTATCCAGTAAACATCCTCGTACATTCAAATTGTCTTCTACATATACATACATGATTAATCATGCATACCAAAATATTAGCATAAAGAAGAGATTGATGAGAGATACCGGATACGAGACGAATTGGGTTGAGACTCTGCTAGCATCCTAAATTTCTTTGAATTATTCAACTGATAGCTATAAATATATTCAGTCAATCACATTTTTCATGATACTCTTTTTAAACTTTGTTGACACATTTTTTTAGGTTGATGGTGCTTTTCAAACTCGGTCATTTTCTTAAGTTTGATGATGTTTTTTTCTATTCTGATGATACGTTTTGAACCTTGATTAAACTCTTGTAATGACACTTTTTTCAAATTTGATCACACTTTTTTTAAACTTACAACACATTTTTTCAAACTCGATGACATTTTTCTCAACGTTGATTACACTTTTTTCAAACTTGATGACTCTAAAATTATTTGTTAATGACAATAAACCGTCCTGATGACACTGAAACCTGGAAAATTATGTGTTGATGCACTGATATTCTATGTTGATGACAGTGAAATCTGGAAACTTATGTGTTGATGATAATAAATTTATGTAATGATGACACTAAATAGTGTTGATGACACTAAAACTTGAAAAATTCTATGTTTATGACAATGAAATTATATATTGATGACAATGAAACCTGGAAAAATTATGTGTTGATGATGATGAATTATGTGTTGATAATAATGAAACTTGAGAAAATATGTGTTGATGACAATAAATTTGTGTATTGATGATATTAAATTGTTACTGACAGTGAAACTGTAAATCTTGTGTTGATGACAATAATTTAAGTATTGATAATACTAAATTGTTAACAAAAACACCCTTTTCTTTAGAGAAAATTGCCCAAAGCCACCCATTATATCTCAAATATTGCCCAAAGCAACCCCTTATATCAAAGTTTTCCACAAGCCACCCAAATTTCACATTTTTCCTTGCCCAAATCCGCCCTTGGACGGATTCCGTCAAATTTCCTGTTAAAAATGAGAAAATGTCTAAAATACCCTTAATATATTTCCCAAAAATCCAAAAATATCCCTATAATCCTTGAACTGTTCTTCATTGTTCTTCTTTGAACAATTACTGTACCCTTGGACGAACAATGGCGAATTCATTGTTCTTCAACAAATTCGTTTATTCGTTGAACCCAATTCGTTGACGAACAATGGACGAACCCAATTCGTTTACTGTACCCTTGGACGAACAACGGACGAACAATGGCGAATTCCTTGTTCTTCAACAATGGCGAATTCGTTGAACCCAATTGTTCTGAACCCAACGAAGAAGCTGGCGGAATCCGAGGAACAACGAAGGAGAACCCAAATCGAGTTCCTCGGTAGCGAATTCGTTTATTCTGCGCTTCTTCAACAAATGGCAAGAGATCCGAATTTTATAATTGAAGAACAACTGTTCTGAAGAAGAACCTAAATCGAGTTCCTCAGTAGCGAATCTGGAACGAAGAGGTCGAGAAGATCGACTCTAGAACAAAGAGGTCGAGAAGCTCCTTCGTTGTTTCGACAGCTCCTTCGTTTTTCCTCGGATTCCGCCAGCTTCTCCGTTGAATGGAAGCGCAGAAGATCGACTCTGGAACGAAGAGGTCGAGAAGGTTGCAGCGAAGAGGTTGCAATTTTTTTTGTTTTAATCTGCGTTGCAATTTGTTTTTGCGGGATTAGGGTTGCAGCAAAGAGATCGAGAAGAAGAACAACGAAGGAGAAGGTCGATGAAGACGAAGACGAACTCGGACGAACGAAGGAGAATGACCTTCACCATTGAAGACGAAAGAAGGAGAAGGACCTTCACCATTGAAGACGAAGTCTGACGAACTCGGACAGCCCTAATTTGGATCCACTTCTTTGAATTTTATTTTATTTCATTTTTAAACTTTCATTTTTAGTGTAATTTTGAAATTCTGTAAGGGGCATAATTGTCTTTTCGTTAATTTGGATGGAAAAACTAACTGAATAGGGGGAGGGGTGGCTTTGGACAAGAAAAATGTGAAATTTGGGTGGCTTGTGGTAAACTTTGATATAAGGGGTGGCTTTGGGCAATATTTGAGATATAAGGGGTGGCTTTGGACAGTTTTCTTTTTTTTTATAGATCAAACTTTTGAAACTTTTTTATAAACCTTATACTTAAATTTCATTTATGTAGTTAAAATATTTATTGTTTTGACAAATCTTAATACCAAAAGAAATATATTATTATAAAGGCGTTTTTGCACAGAACCACCCCTTATTTGTCCAAATTTGAAAGGAACCGCCCTCTATATCGATAATTATTTAAAAACCACACATATTTCATACTTTTCTTACCAAAACCTTCTGTTAGAATTCTTGTAAAAAACGGTGAATTGACAAAAATACCCCCACTGTTAAAAGGTTCATTGACTGATCTATTAAGACTGCTTACCATATCTCACATTCCCGAATTTTATCTTATTTGTGGTTTTTCATTTATACTGACCCTTGATCTTGAAATATGTGTAGAGTAACCGTGACTGGGGGTTTGACAAGAAATGCCAATTCATGGACAAACTTGTTCTAGCAAACCCCGCTCTCAGTTCCATACCATTTTTAGTGACACAATTCTTCAATGTTCAACAAAGTTGCATTTAGTAGAAGGCAATTTTGATGAAAATCAATCCCCAACAAAGCGAATCTGTCCTGGATGTAGTGCTCATATGCAAGATACTGACTCCAAACAACATGGGTTCTTCATCAAAGCTTCTTCTGAAACCCCCAATTACAAATCACCCATTTCCCGTATACCAATCCCGGATAAACCCTAAATCTCAGATTCTCTAAAGAAAGGTTTTCTACCGGAGAACCTTGTAGATCACTCTCTATATCAATAATTATTTAAAACCACACAGATTCCGTACTTTTCTTACGGAAAGCCACCGATTAACAGATTCCATTAGAAGTCCTGTTAAAAACAGTGAAATTGACAAAAATATCCCCACTTAATTTTAAAAAATTACAAAATATCTTGCCATCTACCCTTCCCTCTTTTTTTACCATTGTTGCCCCTTTTTTCACCATTGTTGCTACCCGAAAATCACCATCTACAATATTTTTGAGTTTGTAAATTAGATAAGGTTTAGGCCGGATTTGCTCATTTTTTTGGGCAAACATTAGTTTTGCTATCCGATTATCTTCTTGCCAGATCTATAAAATATTGCATGTTCTGTTTGCTACCATAATTTAAAGAGGAGCAAGTATGGGCATCTCAAATATTTCATTGTTGACTGAAACTTTATTGTGGAAGCAAACTGAAACTAAGAGAGTTCTTATTTCTGTAGTTCATCCAAAACTATATAATAGAAGTTATCACTTCAGAAAGTACTTATTTCCACCTCTTCATGTTTATTGTTGTTTAAACTTTAAACTATGTTATATTTGTTTAAATCATTTAATAATATCCTATTACCCTTTTGTATATCCCCCTTGCTGCTTCAACAAGAAATTGTGGAAGATACAATGAGTAGAGTACCACTCACTAAAACACTGCCTTCAAGCACACTAGACTCTGTTAAAAGGTTCACTGACTGATCTATTAAGATTTTCCAGGTTTACTTGCTTGCTCACCATATCTCACATTTCCGGATTTCATCTTATTTATGGGTTTTCATTTATATTGACCCTTGATCTTGAAATATGTGTACAATAACCCTAGTTGTGGATTTGACAAGAAATGCCACTTCATGGGAAAACTTGTTCTAGCAAACCCCGCTCTCAGTTCCACACCATTTTTAGTGAAACACTATTCTTCAATGTCCAACAAAGTTGAATTCAGTAGAGAAGGCAATTTTGATGAAAACCAATCCCCAACAAGGAGAATCCGTCCTAGCTGTGGTGTTCATATGCAAGATGTTGACTCCGAACAACTCGGGTTCTTCATCAAACCTTCTTCCAAAACCCCCGATTACAAATCACCCATTTCCTGTATACCAATCGCGGATGAACCCCAAATCTCAGATTCCCTAAATAAAGGTTTTCTACCGAAGAACTTTGTAGATCACCCCTCTATATCGATAATTATTTAAAACCACACAGATTTCATACTTTGCTTACGGAAAGCCACCATTAACACATTCTGTTAGAATTCCTGTTAAAAACGGTGAATTGATAAAAATACCCCCACTTAATTTAAAGAAATTACAGAAATATCTTGCCATCTACCCTTCCCTTTTTTTTGCCATTGTTGCCCCTTTTTTCACCATTGTTGCTACCCAAAAGTCACCATCTACAATATGTTTGATTTTATCGATTAGATAACGTTTAGGCCGGATTTGCTCCTTTTTTTTTGGCAAACGTCAGTTTTTGCTCTTTGGTTATCTTCTTGCTAGATCTATAAAATGTTGCATGTTCTATATGCTACCATCTATGGGAGGATTCAAAGGGGAGCAAGTATGGGCATCTCAAATATTTCATTGTTGACTGAAACTTTATTGTGGAAGCAAACTGAAACTAAGAGAGTTCTTATTTTTATAGTTCATCCAAAACTATATAATAGAAGTTATCACTTCAGAAAGTACTTATTTCCACCTCTTCATGCTTATTGTTGTTTAAACTTTAAACTATGTTATATTTGTTTAAATCATTTAATGATATCCTATTACCCTTTTGTATATCCCCCTTGCTGCTTCAATAGGAAATTGTGGAAGATACAATGACTAGAGTACCACTTACTAAAACATTGCCTCAAGCACACCAGACTCTGTTAAAAGGTTGACTGGCCGATCTATTAAGACTCTCCAGGTTTACTTGCTTGCTCACCATATCTCACATTTCCGAATTTCATCTTATTTGTGGTTTTTCATTTATACTAACTCTCGCTCTTGAAATGTGTAGAGTAACCCTGGCTGGAGATTTGAGAAGTAATGCCAATTCATGGACAAACTTGTTCTAGCAAACCCCACTCTCAGTTCCACCCAATTTTTAGTGAAACACTATTCTTCAGTGCCCAACAAAGTTGCATTCAGTAGAGAAGGCAATTTTGATGAAAACCAATCCCCAACAAGGCGTATATGTCCTGGTTGTGGTGTTCATATGCAAGATGTTGACTCTAAACAATTTAGGTTCTTCATCAACCTTCTTCCAAAACCCTCGATTACAAATCACCCATTTCCCGTATACCAATTGCGGATGAACCCCAAATCTTAGATTCTCAAAAGAAATGTTTTCTATCGGAGAACCTTGTAGATCACTCTCTATATCGATAAATATGTAAAACCACACAGATTCCATACTTTTCTTACCGAAAGCCACCCATTAACAGATTTTGTTAGATTCCTGTTAAAAATGGTGAATTGACAAAAATACCGCCACTTAATTTTAAAAAATTACAAAAATACCTAGCCTTCTATCCTTCCCTCTTTTTTCACCATTGTTTCCCCCCTTTTCACCATTGTTGCTACCCGAAAGTCACTATCTACAATATGTTTGATTTTGTCAGTTAGATAAGGTTTAGGCTGGATTTGCTCTTCTTTTTTTTTGGCAAACGTCAGTTTTTGCTATCCGGTTATCTTCTTGCTAGATCTGTAAAATATTGCATGTTCTCTTTGCTACCATATATGGGAGGATTTAAAGGGAAGCAAGTATGGGCTTCTCAAATATTTCATTGTTGACTGAAACTTTATTGTGGAAGCAAACTGAAACAAAGAGAGTTCTTAATTATGTAGTTCATCCAAAACTATATAATAGAAGTGATGAAGGATCATCCCTCAAGCCAACTACTCAAGGAGCCATCACAATAACTATGTCAAAGAAGATCCAAGACCTCATTCTACAAGCAATTTTGACTCAAGACTTAGGGAATGATTTGGAACCCATTGCTTCTACACTTCTGGCATGTTAAAGAAGTTCTCATCCCCAATATATCCAATGAAGACAGCCAAGCCATTGGAGGACTCCAACATGGCTGCATTTGGCATTTTTGTGCAACTATCACAATTAGACACTTAGCCGGATAAGTTGTCTAGGTATAACGTTTTCACCCCCTTCCCTAACTATTTTGTGGAACTTATCTTAGGGTAATTTGGTCCTTATTTGAGGTATTTTTAGGTGTCAAAAGGCCGGGTTCAACCTAGGTATAAAAGCCTAAATTTAACCTTCACAAAGGGCCTTTGATTGAATTGATGTTGTAGAGAGTAAAACTCCTCCTAGTTTCTCAAGGGCCACCTTTGTTAGTTTGAGCACAGCTACCAAACTGCTTACCTTGCCTATTTCATCTTGTTTATGTAATTTATTGTGTAAGCTTGTTGAATGGGAAACTCTTGGTGCTCATGGTAGTATATCTCCATGTTGTGTTAAGTTATAGCTTGCTTTGATCTTTCTCTTCTTGTATTGTGTTGAGGTTAAGTCCAAGGTGCTTTACCTAGATAGATAAGTTCTCTTCAAGAACATATCCATTTCTTACTTCAAAACTCTTTCTTTCTTCTTGTTCTTGCTTGCTTTCAAGTTTGAACAACACTTAGAACACTTGTTCTTAGTGTGTTGTTGGTTGAATCCTCTAGGTCCGAGCTTGTGGGAGATAATCCCACATCAAGTGGTATCATAGCTCATCTGAGTTTTCAAACATCTCTCATCCTTAAAAACACAAAAACAAAATGCTTTGCAACACTTGCAAAGTCACACCAAAAAACAGCCCCAAAACACTAGCCAAAACCTTGTTGTTGCGTGCCTTTTTGTTGATCTAATGCTAATGAATCTTTTGAGTGTTTGTAGGAACTAAACCCAAAGTTTGATGTGTTTGAGGAGGCCTAAGGAATCACCAAGAAAATTTGAGGAAGTGTCTAAGAGAGAACCAAAGCCAAACCTAGTCGAGTGCTTGAATTCACGCACAAAAGTGGTCAAGACACTATCTTTGAAGTTTCACACCTCAAACCAAACACAACCAATTGAAGAACACTTATGAGCCCCATGAAGAAAAACATTTGATACGTTGAGGGCAACAAAAACCAGCCAAAATGCACGAGTAGATTGTCCAAACACTAAAGCTAAAGTTCTTTCCGAAAGCGGTAAAGTGTCACTATCTACTTTTCACATGTATTGACCTAGCCTTTTCACAAGACATTGCAGACACATTGGGTCGTGCCTTTTGGGATGTGACCTGAGCCTTCCACATAGAAAATCCCCCACTACAAGAATCAAGAAAGCTGACATCCATTACAGCTCATTAATCTATTGAAACAAACGCCCAAAGTTGTGTTCAACACATTTTTGCACATCACCCTACATATGTGTTGACCTAGCCTTTTCACAAGACTTTGCAGCCACATTGGGTCGTGCCCTTTGGATTGTGACCTGATCCTTCCACATAGAAAATCCCCCATTGCAAGAATCAGGAAAGCTCATATCCATTACAGCTCATTAATCCATTGAAACAAACGCCCAAAGTTGTGTTCAACACCATTTTTGTACATCACCGAGTAACGTGCTTGCTTGCCTATTTTTAATCAAGTCTTGTACCTTTTTTTGTGTATTCCAAGTGCAACATTTGCAACGCGACCAAGTGTCCTAAAACACATAAATAAGAAGGAGAGAGGGGATTGCCATGAGCCCCTCACACCTAGCCTAACCCCACCCTTATGCCTTAGTGCTCGACTAACACTTAGCCTAGTTTAAACACATATCCTATCCTAATTCTCAAGGAAACTTCCAAGGCAAATCAAGGGCTTCTTTATGCACCATAACTGAGGTAAAACATTCTCAAGTCCCTTTGAGCTATACACATTCCTACATCATTTTCTTACAAGTGCACTTACTTGTCTATGCTAGCTATAACTCTTTGTTGATTAAGTATCTTAGTGTACCAAGCTAACAAGTATTACTAGAATCACATTGCATTGATAAGGTGATTAAATAGCCAAGGTTTGAGAGGACATTTAAGAGTGTAGAGTGAATCAAACACAAGCAAACACAAACTTATTAGACTAACATTAATGATGTTCATTGTTTGTTGTATTTGATCATGTCTAGCTCACATCATGACTCCCACCAAGAAGAGGTGAATCCCATGATTAATTCAAACAATAGTATCACTAATCAACCTGATTTAGCGAACATTCTTAGTGACTTGAAGAAGGGCATGAATGACCTCTCTAGTAGACTAGACACCCTTGAATCCAAACAAGACAAGCCTAGAACACCACCTATAGTTCTAGGGACACAATTTGAAATTGGAGGGACTACACACCCACACACTCAACTACCATTGCAAAGCCAAGATGTGAGGCATGGATCCATATCACCTCACCTAAGGCCGGATCCCATAAGAGTACCCACTAGACCCATTGTCTCACCATTGCCTAGACCTCCACCAATGAACTATCCAAGGGAGTGTTCTAACCCTAACTCTCCTGATTTGAATAGGTATAGTGATGATGATGTTGATGAGTTTCAGGAGGATAGGTACATGAGGCAAGGAGGAAGAGGAAGGAGACCAAGGTTCCAAGAACAAGGGCAAGGACCTAGACAAAGAGAGGAAGATGGCATAGGCAAGGTGAAGTTCAAGATCCCAAGCTTTGGAGGGAAGTGTGATCCAGCCTCATACATGAGATGGGAGAGGAAGATGGAGCAAATTTGGACTTGCCACAACTTTCAAGAGATGAAGAAGTTGCAACTTGCCACCTTAGGGTTCCAAGATTTTGCAAAGATGTGGTGGCACAACCTAGTCCAAGAGAGGTGGATCAACTTTCAACCTTCCATCACTACATGGAAGGAGATGAAGGATGTCATGAGGGCAAGGTTTATACCTCATCATTATGCAAGAGAACTGAGGCAAAGTTTGGAGAATTTGAAGCAAGGAAGCATGACTGCCGAGGAGGCCTATAATGCCATGCAAGTGGCAATGATCAAGTCCAATGTGAGTGAAGATGATGAGGCTACCAATGCTAGGTACTTAAGGGTTTTGAATCCATCCCTTTCCATGGAAGTGAGCATGTATCCCTACACTACAAGTATAGAACTTCTTCACAATGCCATCAAGGTGGAGAGAAAGCTCAAGGCAAGAACATTCCAAGGAAGTAAGCCAAACAACTCCAACAACAATACATGAGAAGGAAATGTAGGAAGAGCTAACCAAAACAAGCCCAAGGAAGTCATAGCTCCAAGAGAGCCATACAAGGACCAATCCTACCAGTTGCCTAAGTTCGAAGTTTCATCCTTTAGCAACCAAGGGAGTACTTCTAAACCCTCTCATACTTCTCGCTCTATGAACACTCGGACTAGTAACATAGAATGCCTTAAGTGTCAAGGTAAGGGTCACTATGAGAAAGATTGTCCTAACAAGGGAGACATGATAATCAATGCATTAGAACAAATTGATTCCGAATTTATTCATGAAATTAACAATGACCTTAACCATATTGAAGAGCATGAGAATGAACTAGTGCATAATAAAGAGCTAGAGTATGAACAAGGTGCAAGCCTTAGTTGCAAGAAATCCCTTAAGGTCCAAACTAAACTTGTGGAAGATAACCTAGGAGAAGACTTGTCTTTTAGTAAGTATCTAGTTAAGGATAAGGTGTGTGACTTAACCATAGATGGAGATAGTTGTTGCAACATAGCTAACAATGAATTAGTCCAAGAACTACAACTAGTCTCGGTTTTGCACCATAGGCCTTATGAGCTTCATTGGATGAATGATTGTGTAGAGTTTAAAGTACATGGGAAATGTAAGGTAACACTTAAAATTGACCATTACATAAACACAATCTTATTTAACATTCTAGCTATGCAAGAAAGTCCCTTCCTCTTTGAAAAACCTTGGCAAGATGGTAACAAAGTGATGCATGATGGTTATGCTAACAAGTACCATTTATTGTTCAATGGTGAGAAAATTACTCTCAAGCCTATTACTCCATTTTAGATTCGTAGGGCTGCAGAACATAAAAGGATCAATGCAAAGGATAAGTCCATTAGCGAGGACAAGAAGTCAAGGCACAAAGCAAAGAACCGAGAGAACAAGTTGCATTTGCCTATACTAGCCTCCAAGGTGCCAAAACACGTGCAATATTGGCTCATAGATGAGTGGACTAAAGATACAAGACTTGTGTGTATGACCAAGAAGCACACTCAAGCCTCAGATGACAGATTTAGAGGCTTCCACCCACAAATGCACCAAGAAGAGTTCCAAGATGAACATGGGAGGAAGCTAGCCAAGAAGAGCCATTGCCCATTATGGGAGGGGATGGCCTGGGGTCAGGCCTCTATCAAGAGGGAGGGAATGATGCAAGAGCATCCCTCAAGCCAACTACCCAAGGAGCCATCACAAGAACTATGTCAAAGAAGATCCAAGACCTCATTCTACAAGCAACTTTGACTCAAGACTTACGGCATGATTTGGAATCCATTGCTTCTACACTTCTGGCATGTGAAAGAAGTTCTCATCCCCAATATATCCAACGAAGACATCCAAGCCATTGGAGGACTCCAGCATGGCTGCATTTGGCATTTTGTGCAACTATCACAACTAGAAACTTAGCCGGCTAAGTTGTCTAGGTGTAACGTTTTCACCCCCTTCCCTAACTCTTTTGTGGAACTTATCTTAGGGTAATTTGGTCCTTATTTGAGTTATTTTTAGGTGTCAAAAGGCCGGTTTCAACCTAGGTATAAAAGCCTAAAGTTAACCTTCATAAAGGGCCTTTGATTGAATTGATGTTGTAGAGAGTAAAACTCCTCCTAGTTTCTCGAAGGACACCTTTGTTAGTTTGAGCAGAGCTACCAAACTGCTTACCTTACCTATTTCACCTTATTTATGTAATTGATTGTGTAAGCTTGTTGAATGGGAAACTCTTGGTGCTCATGGTAGTATATCTCCATGTTGTGTTAAGTTATAGCTTGCTTTGATCTTTCTCTTCTTGTATTGTGTTGAGCTTAAGTCCAAGGTGCCTTACCTAGATAGAGATGTTCTCTTCAAGAACATATCCATTTCTTACTTCAAAACTCTTTCTTTCTTCTTATTCTTGCTTGCTTTCAAGTTTGAACAACACTTAGAACACTTGTTCTTAGTGTGTTGTTGGTTGAATCCTCTAGGTCCGAGATTGTAGGAGATAATCCCACATCAAGAAGTTATCACTTTAGAAAGTACTTATTTCCACCTCTTCATGCTTATTGCTTTTTAAACTTTAAACTATGTTATATTTGCTTAAATTATTTAATAATATTGTATTACCCTGTTGTATATCTCCCTCGCTACTTTAACATGAAGTTATGGAACATACCATGAGTAGAATACCACTCACTAAAACACTGCCTTCAAGCACACCTGTCTTTGTTAAAAGGTTCACTGACTGATCTATTAAGACTCTCCAGGTTTACTTGCTTGCTCACCATATCTTACATTTCCAGATTTCATCTTATTTGTGGGTTTTCATTTATACTGACCCTTGATCTTGAAATGGTAGAGTAACCTTGGCTGGGGATTTGACAAGAAATGCCAATTCATGGACAAACTTGTTCTAGCAAACCCTGCTCTCGGTTCCACACCATTTTTAGTGAAACACTATTTTTCAATGTCCAACAAAGTTACATTCAGTAGAGAAGGCAATTTTGATGAAAACCAATCCCCAACAAGGCATATATGTCCTGGTTGTGGTGTTCATATGCAAGATGTTGACTCCAAACAATCTAGGTTCTTCATCAACCTTCTTCCAAAACCCCCGAATACAAATCACCCATTTCCCGTATTCCAATCGCGGATGAACCCCAAATCTCAGATTCTCTAAAGAAAGGTTTTCATGGACAAACTTGTTCTAGCAAACCCCGCTCCCAGTTCCACAACATTTTGAGTGAAACGCTATTCTTCAGTGTCGAGAAAAGTTGCATTCAATAGAGAAGACAATTTTGATGAAAGCCAATCCTCAACAAGGCGTATCTGTCCTGGTTGTGGTGTTCATATGCAAGATGGTTGACTCCAAACAACCTGGGTTCTTCATCAACCTTCTTCCAAAACCCTTGATTACAAATCACCCATTTCCCTTATACCAATCGCGGATGAACCCCAAATCTCAGTTTCTCTAAAGAAAGGTTTTTTGCTAGATCTATAAAATGTTGCATGTTCAATTTGCTACCATCTATGAGAGGATTCAAAGGGGAGCAAGTATAGGCATCTCAAATATTTCATTGTTGACTGAAGCTTTATTGTGGAAGAAAATTGAAACTAAGAGAGTTCTCATTTCTGTAATTCATCCAAAACTATGAAATAGAAGTTATCACTTTATAAAGTACTTATTGCCACCTCTTCATACTTATTGTTGTTTAAACTCTAAACTATGTTATATTTGCTTAAATAGTTTAATAATATCTTATTACCCTGTTATATATCACCTTGCTACTTTAACTGCCTTCAAGCACACCAGACTCTGTTAAAAGGTTGACTGACTGATCTATTAAGGCTCTCCGGGTTTACTTGCTTGCTCACCATATCTCACATTTTCGAATTTCATCTGATTTGTGGTTTTTCATTTATACTGACCCTTTATCTTAAAATATGTGTAGAGTAACCCTGGCTGGGGATTTGACAAGAAATGCCAATTCATGGACAAACTTGTTCTAGCAAACCCCGCTCTCAATTCCACATCATTTTTAGTGAAACACTATTCTCAATGTCCGACAAAGTTGCATTCTGTAGAGAAGGCAATTTTGATGAAAACCAATCCCCAACAAGGCGTATCTGTCCCGGCTGTGGTGTTCATATGCAAGATGCTGACTCCAAACAACCCGAGTTCTTCATCAACCTTCTTCCAATACCCCGATTACCAATCGCGGATGAACCCCAAATCTCAGATTCTCCGAAGAAAGGTTCTCTAGTTGAAAAGCCTGGAGTTTGCGCTAGGTGCCATTCTCTGAGACATTACGTATGCTGAAAGACACGACTGTAGAAAATATGTTGCCTGATTTTGGTTTCGATCATACTATTGGGAGGAAGCTATCCATTGCTACTCGTAGCAGGTCTGTTGTACATAATGTGGTTGATATAGCAGATTTCGACAGTTCATTAATGGTGAAAAAGGGGCAACAATGGTGAAAAAGAGGGAAGCCTAGATGACTAGCTATTTTGTAATTTTTTAAATTAAGGGGGGGGGGGGGTATTTTCGTCAATTCATTGTTTTTAACAGGAATTCTAACGGAATCTGTTAATGGGTGACTTTCAGTAAGAAAAGTATGAAATTTGTGTGGTTTTAAATAATTACCGATATAGAGGGTGGTTCCTTGCAAATTCAGACAAATAAGGGGTGGTTCCGTGCAAAAACACCTTTAATAAATTAAATAGATTAATATAAATTTATCCTAGCAATTTGTTCCTATAAATATGATAATTTATTTTAATAAATAAAAATTAAAAGAGAAAGAATAGTAGAGACCACTAAGAAGAGGAGAATTGGCTAAAATTAAGAAGAAGGCTTGAAAAGATATAAAATTTTAATATAGAAGGGTATTCATGAACCCTAACTTTACTACATCTATAAATAACCATAAAATTCAATAATAAAACACATTAACAAAGCAATCCAAGGTTCAATTTACCTTCTTCTTCATGCTTAGTTCGTTCTGTTCTTTGCTAGTCACTCATATTTGCTTGCTTTTTGCTTCCTTCATTTGCTCTAGAGCGTCTCCTTATTACACTGACAATTTATGAGGATATAGGAAGCCATGTGTCCTTATCCATTAATGAGCATATAGGAAGCCAAGTCCAAGCTTCTTGAAGCGGAAAAACTCATTCTCACATAGGTGGCCCTTTTAATCTTGCACCTGCATTTGCAATTTTTCAAAAGAACCATTAAGTAGATATACTTCAACCTAACCATCACTTGCAGGTCTGAGCACATACCCTGGGAAGACAAACATATGTGCTCTAATCTCTAACTATGATCTTTCCACATTGAATTCTGCTTCTAACGTTGTATTAGAAGTAAATTGGGTATACCATAGCTAGTAGATTTAGGTGGACTTTAATCCCATTCCAATTACCAACTTACTCACTAAGTCCCTAACTATCCCCTTCGTCAAGTGGTCAGCCAAAATTTGTTGCAACCGAACAAACAATGGATATCACCCAATTCATGATTAAATCTCTAATCACTATGTCTAACACCTCTAGACTTGCCATTGTATATTTGACTATAAGCTTTAGCCAATGTGGCAGCACTATCGCAACGGATAGAAATTTGTGATATCAGTTTAGGCCAAATTGGAATCTCATATACTAAGTTTCTTAGCCATCCGCTTCTTTACCAGCACGGCTAATGCTACAAACTCGGATTCCATTGTGGAACTAGTTATACATGTTTGCTTCTTGGAAGCCCATGAAATGACACCTCCCCCAAGCAAGAACACCCATCCACTCGTAGAGGATGAATCTTCAATATTATTTATCCAACTAGCATTCGTATAACCCTCTAATACTGAAGGAATCTCACATTTGACAAACCATAATTCATAGTACCCTTCAAGTACTTGAATACCCTTGTTATTACATGCCAATGATGTCTACTATGATTACTAGTAAATCTGCTCAATTTACCAACTTCATAAGAAATATCTGATCTAGTGCTCGTCATAGCATACATCAAATAACCTATTGTTTTTTAGTATTCGAGCCGATCCACAAGTTTACCTGTATTTGGCATAAGTTTTTTTTCCGGATCCATGGTGTACTTACCGGAGAACAATCTTCACGATTAAACTTCTTGAATATTTTCTCAACGTAGTGAGATTGTGTAATTACAATCCCTTTATTCTCTCGTTTAATCTTAATACCAAGAATACCGTCCACTTCTCCCATATCCTTCATGGAGAACTTTGATGACAAAAAACTCTTTGTTTTATCAACTTGACTTTGGTCAGTGCCAAATATCAGCATGTCATCAATATATAGACAAATGATAACACCTCTACCGGATGCATCAAATTTGCTATATACACATTTGTCAGCTTTGTTTAGAATGAAACCACTAGACAAAACAACCTCATCAAACTTTTGATGCCACTGTGCTGGTGCTTGTTTTAGCCCATACAATGACTTAATTAGCTTACACACCTTATGCTCATTACCAGGCATTACAAATCCTTCCGGTTGCTTCATATACACTTCTTCTTCCAAATCACCATTTAGAAATGCTGTTTTGACATCCATTCGATGGATCACTAAATTGTGAATAACCGCCAATGCAATTAACAATCTAATAGTATTGATACGAGCAACTGGAGTGTAGGTATCGAAGTAATTGATTCATTCTATTTGTCTAAAGCCTTGGATAACCAATCGAGCTTTAAACTTGTCAATTGTACCATCGACTTTCATCTTCCTTTTGAAGATCCATTTGCATTCCAGTGGCTTACAACCTGGTGGTAAATCAGACAATACCCAAGTATTGTTTTCCATGATAGATCCAATCTCATCATCAATTGCTTCTTTCCAAAAAGCAGAATCTCGAGATTTAATAGCTTCATCATATGTTCTTGGATCTTCCTCTATACTATAACAGTAAGAGTAATGGGATTCAACCTGATCCTTTGATCACTCAACTAAATATAGTTGAAAATTAAAACCATAAAATTTAGGTTTCTAGCTCTTTTACCTCTACGGAGTTCAGGTGTCTCACTTGGTACATCATTTGAATAATCATTCCTTAGAGATTCATTCAAATTTGGTATAGTGTACCTTGGTCTAGGTATTGAAGAGAAACGATTCTCGTCAAATTTAGCATCTCTTGAGTCTATAATTGTGTTAATAGAAACTGAATCATTAGGTTCCATAACATAAAATCTATAAGCCTTGGAGCATATTCAACAAAGATGCAATCAATACCCTTTTCACTCAAAGTTTTTTTTAGGGCCCGAGAGTCTAACCACGACCCTACACCCCCAAACACGCGAAAATGTCAAGTTGGGTCGTTTCGTATACCAAAGTTCATATGGGGTAGTCTTGTTCCTTTTATTAGGAACCCTATTTAATAATTATCAAGCCGTTAACATGGCTTCTCCACAAAGCCTTCACTCAAACCAGAGTAAGATAACATGGCATTCATCATTTCCTCAAGAGCTCTATTTTTCCTTTCAACCACACCATTCTGTTATGGTGTATAAGGAGTCGTAGTTTCATGAATGATTCCCACAGATTGGAAAAATACAGGATCATAATATTCACCACCTCTATCCGAACGTAAGACTTTAATCAAGTCATTATGTTACAATTCAACTTCAGTTTTATAAATTCTGAATTTATCTAAGGCTTCATCCTTTGTATGCAACAAATAAACATAACAAAACCTAGATGCATCATCTATAAAAGTGATAACATACTTCTTGTTCCCTAATGATGGAGTTACATGCAAAACACATAAATCACTATGTATTAATTCAAGTATGACAAATTTTCTTGTTACACTTTTAAAAGGTTGTCTAGTGATACATGCAAGTGTTACACATTTCTACATTTCCATCAAAACCAAGAATTAAATCATCTTTAGACATTTCAAGCATTCTTTTATAGTACACATGTCCTAGACGAGCATGCCATAAAGATGAATCAATAGCATTAGAAGTAGACATAAATACAGAACCAAAATCATAAGGAACTCCATTCAGATTCACCATAAACACTCCATTATTATAATACCCGAATTCAATAAATACACCACACTTTGACAAGAAACACTTTTCAGATTCAGAAACTTGCTTGTAACCAAGCTTATCTAATAAAGGGCCTGAAATCAGGTTCTTGCGTAATTTAGGAACATATAAACATTATACAAAGTCACGGATTTTTCAGAACTGAATTCTAGCACCACATTTCCTTTGCCTTCTATCGGAGCGATATGATCATCACCTATGTAAAGGACAAAACCGTCATCCACTGGTACAAGAGTCTTAAACGAGCAACGATCATTGCAAATATGTGTTGTGGCGCCAGAATCCATCCACCACGCGAAAGCATCATCTTGTACATAAAATGCTTCAGAAATTAGTGATAACGAATATTTGATCAAACCATTCAAATCACGTACTAAATTCTTACCTTGGTTTTGGGATTGGTCCTTAGACCCCTTTCCTCAACCACTTGCATTCGCGTTGTCGTGCTTCTTGCCAGATCGACAATCCCTCTTGAAATGGTCAGTTTTGCCACATTTCCAACATTCTAGTTTCGGTTTCTTGTTGGAACCAAAATTGTGGTTCTTGAAAGCACGCTCCTTTCCTTTGTTCTTGTTATTATAGTTCTTACCCTCTTCGATCATGTTAACCGAGGGTCCAGCAACCTCTTTTCCCTTGCCTTTGTCACCATCCTACGCCCTTAGAGATTCCTCTATGCTCAGGTGACTTCCAAGTTGTACCAAAGACAGTTCCTCTTTAGCATGTTTCAATGTGTGCTTGTATCCCTTCCAAGAAGGAGGCAACTTATCAATCACAACACTTGAGACGGATATAGATTCATCCATGTTCAACCCCTGTTGTGTGAACTGTCCTAGGATTCGGAGGAGTTCATTGAACTGTTCCATGACAGACCGCGTATCAACAATTTTGTAGTTGTTGAAATCGCTAGCCAGGAACTTCTTGCTAGAAGAGTCCTCTGCCATATACTTGAATTCGAGAGAATCCCACAGTTTCTTCGCAGATTGCGCATTCTGATAAATATCAAACAAAGGATCAGACATACAGTTCAGGATGTGTCATCTGCAAATGTAGTCATCGTTTTCCCATTTTGAACTGTGCCTCATCGTGTCTTTCTCCAACACTTCAGGCATCGGTGTAGACAGGACATACACCACCTTCAACGCGGTCAACATAAAGTGCAACTTCTTCTGCCAGCGTCTGAAATCGTTTCCTTGGAACTTGTCCCGTTTCCCGAAGTTAGTTGTCATCTCCTTCACCGTACTTCCTCCAGCCATGATTATCAGAAAAATACTTTGTTCGTTTGTTAGTTTCGAGGGTGTGATAATCTTGGACTACTTACACGAATCGTGTTAATTCACTTTCCGAACAAAGTGTTTCGACCCTATAGAATGCCCGGGTTACACGAAATCTCTATTGGGGTAATCCGAGAATGTCAATCTGTTTCAGGCACAAGAGAACAAATCTTGAACGTAGTGAAAATGTATAAGTTTTGTAACGTTATAAGTGAGACCGAAGACCTCTATTTATAGAGATAGAAAACCGAAACAGTTATGACGGTTATGGAGGTTGTGCGATTAAATGTGTTAATTCGGTTAATTAACAGACTCTTGATCATACCTTTTCAAGAAATTATGTTAATTCCGGTAATTAACCGAATATGGCTTTTCCGAAAAAATCGGGGCGCTACCTCGCACCCTGCTCCCAGCCAGGGACTCTGCCCCTGGACCCCGCGAGGGGCGCAACCCCTTGACCCGGTAAGGGGGTTGCACCCCTTGACCCCTGTTTCGTATTCGCGATCGATAGCTCGTTAGTTCAACAAGCGTACACTCCGCACTCCGCTCTCCCCTAACTTTTTTCCGAGCTTAACGTGAAATCGCATCGGGCTCTAGTAAATCATATTACTACTAAAATATATTGATGACACTAAAATCACCAACAATTATCACATAAAATTTTCGACGAAATCGTATTGATTTGATCGGGGAAGGATGAGGGTGAAGGATAGTAACTTCCATTAATAGAGAGTACGCTTCCACTCAATTACGTGTCTTTCACCCTAGTGTACTTGTATACAATTTGAACCAAGCTAAAATAAAACATAAAAGAAGTGACATTTATCTTTTCTTTCAATTAGATCCATTGCTTCACTCTGCTTATGAAACAGTGAAACGAGCACAGGTTAGATTTACCTGGACATATATAAGGCATCCATAGTCTCATGAATGAGTAATACAGATAATGCACTATTAACCATATATCACAATTACAACAGGAATTTCAGATGGTAAGAAATTTAACTTACAATAATGGTTGATGAGCTCAATCAGATGACCCAAAACCAGGCGACAATAGAACCAATAGCTAACCCAACAACCAAGAACAACACAATCACAATCCCTGCAGTTTCAGAATGTTGAAGTTGCACTTTCTTGGGAGCCAGAATCATGAGAACGCTAGTGAAGTATCCATTAGTAAGTCCTAAAAGACAAGTCAATATTGAAACTGGGATCTCTGTCCTGAAAAAACTAGGTCCATGCAAACAACCCAAGAACAGTGGATAAAACAGTAGCCTTAAAACAGTTGCTCCAACTGCAATCTTCTCATTCTCAAGTAGATAAACTGCAGTTAGAGACTTGCCCACAAGATCAAACACATTGTAGCAAGCAATGAGGAAAATAGAATACCAGTCCTTAAAGATTTCTGAATGCACATCTTCTGTGATGTATCCTGGGAAGATTGATAGTGTGACAACATAGATGAGGAGAATACCGAAACAGTACCATTTGATTCTTCCCACAACCTTCGACAAGGTGGATCTCCAAAGGGGACCTGCTGCTAAAGAGCCCTTGACTATTTGCTGTTCTTCATTTACAGCTTGAATTTTCAGGTCAGTGAAGTATTTGATCACAGGAAGCTTATGTGCCACATTGTAGAAGACAAGGCAGATGATCATGAGCACTATTCCAACTGCAAAGTATAAGTTAGCGCTACGCCTTAGCCCTGAATCATCCTGGGGATATATTGCTTTCGTTATTATTCTTAGGAATGATACAAGTACACCTGCATCAAAAGGTTTATCATTGAATAAAGATTTCATCACTTTGGTGCGATGACTATTAACACAAACTACTGGTACTATAGATAAATCAGAAAACATCTCGGAG
>NW_027367516.1:0-57356 GCF_046119375.1 Phyllobates terribilis
TATAAAATATAAAAAAATAAGAAAACAATTCTACGCTAAAAAGTCCACGCTTGGTTCGTAGGGAGAGAAAAACCTTTATATAGGAGAATACCTATTCCTAGTTCTACCAAGTACAAAAAGATAATCAATTCCGAATAACATCTAAACTAATATAAAATCTTAACCGGCCACATATTATCTTGAAGATGAATCAAAGATAATTCGGCAAATCATCGATCTTCTTTAGACGCGGAGCGCGGCGGATATTTTGCGGGTCGCGACCGTTGAGTCAGGTGGGATCCTCCTTCATCTTTGCAACAGAATGATCCTCCATATATGCAAAGGTTGATTCCAAGTCGGTCTCTTGGGTGCGGCCTGTGGTGGAAAAGGTATGGGGCACAACCACCAATTTGTCGTCTCTTTGCTCTTGGCAGCTACACTCCTCTCTGATATGCTTGAAAGACCTCCATTATTTACCTCCAACCAATTATCAACTCAACTCATCTGTAATTGTGTGTAGAAACTCTCAAATAGCTAATCTGCTCATCTCTAACTCGAGTAATCACAAATCTGCTAATGTCGCTCATATCTCCTCCAGATGTGTGCTAAATACAGTGACTTGAACCATCACGATTGGATCGTATCAAATTCCCCCGTACTTAGACCTTACTTTTCCTGAGTAAACAAGAACTCGACTCTCTCCATGTAACTCTCAAGGTGTCTAGATAGTACGAACGCACTGGACTCCATGATCTCCAACATCATGATCTTCTAGGCTAAACCAAAACTAAGATGGATGTGAATAGGCAATAAATCCAAATTCAATATCTCTTAGTGCTCCCAAGTGGCAAATCCCGAACTACTCCTTCTAGCTCCTCTTATTATGTCGCCTCGCCAAAAATGAAGAATCAAAATAATCACTCTTTTCCTTTGTCTCATTTTGCCTAGGAGCTCGTTCGGGATTTCACCTACCCACTCCTCTTCTTTTAGGCTCACATAATCTCACATCTCTTATAACTTCATATTACCCAGGTTTATACTGCCCAGGTTACTTAGTTATTTCATGAATCACCCCGTAGGATTTTTGAATCATCCCAGTTTTTTATGAGCCTTTTTTTTCCTTTTCATTTTTTCACTATTTTGTTAAAAAATGCATTACGATATATACGGACTCAATAAATTCCAACTGTAAAAAAATGGTGCTAATTATGAATTCAAAAATGCTGAAAACTATGGAAAATTAGTGAATAATGTACAAGTGATGAACTAGTTCTCCCCCCCGCCCCCCACCCACCACCACCACTTAACTTTTGCATTGTGAAACCTAAGAGTGAACTAAGAGGATCTTAGCCAGCTCTCTCGAAATATTACGTATTCGTAATTTTTCAGCCACCGAAACCCTAGTGCCGCCGAGTTCCGGTCAACGTCTCGTTGGTCCGGTGTCTCTCCGGCGGAGTGTTCCTTCCTGTCTCGTCGTCGGCCTGGCGGTGAGTCCGCTTGTGTTCCGTCGGCCGCTTCTGCCCTGTTCTCCTCCTCTGTTCTTCGTCTGTGGTTTTCGTCTGCGTTTTCGCCTGTGGAGACGCTCCGACGTATAGGCACCGGGTTACAGTTCGCACACCCTCCTCTGTCGACCTCCTCACGAGATCGACGTCAAAAGTACAAACACCAGCCTTGGCGGTGTTGCTGTACCGGGAGGGAGGTTTTCGCCTGGTGTGGTGGTGGTGATCGGACGTTTTCCACGGTGGAGGGGTGTTGCAGTCGTCTTCTTCTGTGGTAGCAGTCTTCGTCGTTTCTACTGGAGGTTTCTTGTGCGGCGGTGGATAAACCGTAATTGGGTTTGTGTTTTGTTACGTTACCTTCATGCTACATTGGGGAGAAATAAGCGTAAGGGGTCTAGCTTGGCTTCTCCGGCTGCTAAGTCAGGGTCGAAGGTGAATCCGGCAAAGGTCGCATCTTTAGAGCCTACACCTCTGGTTTCATCTGCTGAGGTGCCCCCAGCGTCGGTTAATGGGTCTTCTGCTGCGGTTGAGGACCAGGCAGGGCAGTTTATGGTTCATCACTCAGATGAGCTTTCGGATAAGGAGGACTATGCGCGTACTTTTCCTCCGTTGCCTGTTCCATCGGTTTCTGCTGTTTCTGCCTCTGCGTGCGCGAGTGGTTCTGCTGTTCCAGCGAGGCCAAATAATCTACCCTCAACACTTACGGTGGGTGACTTACTTGGGTTACAATTTGTTGCAGGCGCGGCTAGTTCGGATTCGGTTCCTTTGGACTATGTGCAGCATCAGCCTGCTATGCCTACTGCGCCTAGTGCGTCCTCGGATGTGCCTGCTATGACCAACGCGCCTTCGCAGTCTATTCCAGTACCGGTTGTACTGAATGCTTGGGCCCAGAAATCGAGAAAGATCTTTATGAATTCGGGTTTGGGAGGTAAGCTTTCAATCGTTCCTCCTATTTTGGATCGTGTTGTTATTTGTGTTGCTGAGGGATTGCCTATTGAGAGAGTCTGGGGATGGTCGTTACTTGGTCAGTATGTTG
Organism: Phyllobates terribilis; assembly: GCF_046119375.1. Classification (NCBI taxonomy): domain Eukaryota; kingdom Metazoa; phylum Chordata; class Amphibia; order Anura; family Dendrobatidae; genus Phyllobates; species Phyllobates terribilis. The sequence goes on from NW_027367516.1 coordinate 2,515, forward strand.
GTTATAACCCTAGTCATCAGATGTTGCTTGAATTGATGCGTATCTGGGGTGTGAAGGCTAAGTATAAGGTTGAGGAAGGTTGGTTGATTTTCTCATTTGATTCTGAGATGGATAGAGATACGGTGCTACGTGGGGGACCATATTTCATGTTTGGCAGGCCTATCATCTTGAAGATGATCACAGACAAGTTCACGTTTAATCGACGTGACATTGCTACCATTCCACTATGGGTTCAGATCTTTGGTTTACCAAAGAACTTTTGGACGAGTGATATTCTTAGTCGGATTGCTTCGCACGTGGGGAAGCATTTGTTTGTTGATACTGTCACGGATAGCAGGTCGCGGGGGTCTTATGCTCGAGTTCTTGTGGAGGTAAACTTTGCTTCTCCTATTTCTAGAGGTGTGACCTTGGATTTTGATGATGGGGAGTCCATTGATGCTACATTCTTGATTGAAAACGAGCCTAAGTATTGCAAGGGTTGTTTTCATTTTGGTCACTCGGATGAGCTATGTCAGTTTAAGGAGAAGCGGGAAGATATTGGTATGAAGGGCAAGCGAAAGGAACAAGGTCCGAAGGCAGCTACTCTGGTTGTGCTAAAGGCTCCTGTTTTTGCTCTGACACCGGCCCACCCTTCTGAGACTGCTGATCCTTCTGCGAGTTTTGATATTGTTCCTGAGAGGAGTCAGGTTGGTGTTCAGACCGAGAGTTCTCCTAGTGACCCAGCGGGAGTTCAGATTGAGGGTGTGGGGACTGTGGTCCAGTCTGAGTTGCCACAGGATATGAGTCAGGTTGATCGCAATTTGGCCCCTACTGTTGCGGGCGAGACTACTGTTGTCGTTGATGTTTAGGTATCGGCTGATGGTTTGGCACCTGGGGTGGACCTTCGGTTGGGGGATGTGACTGCTAAGGAGGCGTGTGGACCGTCTGTGTTAGGGGAGGAGAGCCGTAGGATTGAGTCCGTCAATGACACAGCGGCACCTACAGACTTGGCAGTTGAGCACTCTGCGGACATCCCACCACCTGCTAGCCCCCATAAGGTGGCTTCCATGGCTTTGAGAGAGTCGAGGTTGTTAGATGTTGATATGGCTTCTACTACGGCTGTCAGCAACGGGAAGAGGAATCTTAGACGTCCTAGCAGCGTCCGAAAAGAGGTTTCCCAATGAATGTCTTAGCTTGGAATGTGCGAGGGCTTGGCCAAGCCCAGAAAAAAATGGTGTGAAGGAGGTGATTTGCAAGTTCTTTGCTAAGGTATGTGGTCTTTTTGAGACTAAGTATGGTAGAGGTGACATTACTGCTCTTGTTAGGTGTATGGTTCCTGGTTGGGAGTTCACTATGAATTTTCACCTAGACCAGCGCAGTCGTATTCTTGTTGTCTGGGATCCTAGCTATGTTGAGTTGGAGATTATGACTATGTCTACGCAGCATATTGGGTGTCTTGTTACGTGCAAGACTTCTGGTGTTCGATATGGTATCTGTTTTGTGTATGGTCTTCATTCTGTTGTTGGCAGGCGGCCACTTTGGGATTATGTTGATCAGCTGTTTGCGGCACATGATGTTCCCTGGCTGCTCATGGGGGATTTCAACTGTGTCATGAATGAGAGATTTCATGGTGAGGTTGTCCGTATGCCTGAGTGTAGAGATATGATTGATGCCTGCATGCGACATGGGCTGATAGATGCTCCTACATCTAGTACTTCACTCTATACCTGGACCAATGGAACTGTCTGGAGTAAGCCGGACAGAGTTCTAGTTCATCCTGGTTGGTTTGCTGCTAAGCATTATGTTAGGGTTGACTACCCAGAGGTTGGTATCCTTTCGGATCACAAGCCTTGTGTTGTTACTCTTAGACGACCTGAGTTTTGTGGGTGAATGTACTTCAAGTTCTTTAGCATGTGGGATGATCATCCGCGGTTTATTGAGGTGGTCTCGAATAGTTGGGTGCATCCTCCGCAGGACACGTGCCAGTTCAGACTTGCCAAACTCCTCAAGAGCTTTAAGTACCCTCTGAAGTGCCTGAATAAGGCTGAGTTTAGTCACATCTCCTCTCGTGTTGCTGCGGCTATCTCTGCTTTTGATGTTGCTTTGGAGGATCTTAGACAGGGTCCGGATGTTCCGGAATTGATTCAGGCGCTTCTGATGCACGTGTAGCTTCTTCTCGGCTCTCTGCCACTGAAGCTAGTTTTCTTGGGCAGCAGGAGAAAGCCAGATATGTTCTTTTGAGTGATCAATGTACGAGGTACTTTCATAGCCTGATGAAGGCTAATGCTCGGAAGAGCTACATTTCTACAGTGATTGACAGGACTGGTATGCCTACTACTAGTATTTCTGCGGTTGCGGTTGAGTTTCTTTCTTTTTATCAAGGGTTATTTGGGACTGTTGTGCCAGTGCAGTTGCCTGCTCCTTCTGTGTTTGCCCTTGGTCCTCGGATGTCTGCTGAAGGGTGTTGAGGTCTCAGTTGATGAGATTAGAGCTGCTCTTTGGTCTATTGGTGATGAGAAGGCCCCGGACCCTGATGGGTTCAATGCGAGGTTCTTCAAGGCCTCGTGGGAGATTACTGGGCCTGATGTGTGTGCAGCTGTGAAGGAGTTATTTGTCAGTGGGCGACTTCTGAAACAGCTCAATCACACTGTTATGTCTCGTGTTCCGAAGGTGGATTCCCCATCCAGAGTTGAGCACTACCGACCGATTGCATGCTGCAATGTTGTCTACAAGCTGATCTCGAAGATCATGACTACTCGGCTTGCCCGAGTTCTTAGTACTCTCATTGACCCGGCCCAAAGCGCTTTTGTTGAGGGGCGGTTGATGAGTGAGAACATTTTTCTCGTCCAAGAACTCTTGAGGAGATATTCAGTTACGAAGGATACCAGACGGTGCTTCCTTAATGTAGACATTGCCAAGGCATATGATACTGTGTCTTGGGATTTCCTTCGGTTCACTTTGCGTCATCTGGGTCTGCCTTCTCGGTTTTGTGCATGGGTTATGGAGTGTGTCACTACTTCTACTTATTCGATCAAGGTCAACCGTGGTCTTCATGGTTTTTTCCCTAGTCGACGAGGATTACGGCAGGGCGATCCTCTCTCTCCTCTGTTATTTGTGTTGTGTATGGATATGTTCAGTAGATTGATGCGCAGGGATACTGCTGCTCCAGAGTTTGGTTACCATCAGCACTGCTCAGGTATTGAGCTCACTCATTTGATCTTTGTTAATGATGTCGTTTTGTTTTGCCGGGGGGATGCTCCTTTAGTCTCCATCCTCAGTGACTGTCTTAGGAAGTTTAGGAATATGTCTGGCTTACGGGTCAGTGCGGCTAAGTCCTCTATGTTTTTGGCTTCGGTACCAGATGAAGAAGTGGGTGCTTTACGTGCTATTACGGGGTTTTGCGAGGGTACGTTTCCTTTTAGGTACCTTGGGATCCCGATCAGTCCGCACAACCTTCGGGTTATGGACTATAAGCCGCTTCTGGGCAGGATCAGTGGGTATCTTAATGCTTGGGCGAGGAGGAGTTTGTCCTTTGCTGGTCGTCGTGAGCTTTTGGCTTCTATGATTCAAGGTGTTGAGGGTTTCTGGTTATCTATTCTTCATGTGCCTGTGGGAGTTCTTTTTGCGCTGATCACCCTTTGCAGGAATTTTCTATGGCGTTGGTCGCGAGTTAGCTGGAGTAGTGTCTGTTGTCCGAGACAGTAGGGGGGTCTGGGCCTGCGAGATTTGGCTGTCTAGAATAACTGCTTCCTCCTGAAGCATTATTATCATATTTCTGAGGGGCGGGAGAGTCTTTGGGTTCGTTGGATTCACCACAGATTTGTGCGTGTTGATAGTCCAAGCACTTGGGTAGCTCATCGACGAGATTTCTCTCTGATCAAGGGGATTCTGGCAGCTAGAGATAGAGTTGTTCAGATGGCTGATAGAGAGTTAGAGGTTGAGGAGACTCTTGATAGTTGGTGTACTGCTGGTAGATTCCGTGTCTCGGCTACGTATGATGCGCTCCGGGATAGGAAACCGAGTGTGTCTTGGAAGGCTGAGGTCTGGCCCAAACATAACACTCCTAGGCATTCGTTCATTTTGTGGTTGGCTGTGCTCGGACGGTTATCTACCTATGACAGATTGTTCTTTCTTGACGTTGATCCGTGTTGTCGTCTTTGTGAGTCGGAAGATGAGTCTCATTCACACCTCTTCTTTGAGTGTTCGGTTGTTTTGAGCATCTGGCAGGCAGTATGCACCCGGTTTCACATTCCGCACTCTTGCACTTCTATCGATATTACTATGGTCTGGTTGCGCGTGCATGCACATGGTGGAGGAGTTCTTGCTAGGGCTCAGACTTTGCGCTTTCGGCGATGGTTTACTTGGTTTTGCAGGCGTGGAATGCACTTATTTTTTAGCACAACCGGATTCCGGTTGAGGTCATTGTTAGGCAGATTATCATTGATGTTTTAGACTTCTTTATGACATGTTTCCTATTACCTTGGTTGTTTCAGCACTTGGACACTAGTTTGTTGATTATTTAGCACAGTATGGATAGCCTGTGTGTTTTGCCATGTGTGGATAGCCTGTGTGTCTTGGACTGTCTGTGACTGTCTGTGATTTGAATTCCCCATTTATGGGGACGTACCATTTATATTATTTACATTTAAACAAAAAAAACAACTTTTGCATTGTCCTCAATGTAGAAATCAGACCCCAAAAGAAAAGAAAAGGAGAAAATATAAGTAGAACATCTAGAATAAAGGTGGAAGAAGCGGAAAATAAACCATTGAGTTGAAGACATTATCGAATAAAATACGCCAAGTTGTCTGAGACACCAATTATGTGGGCGCGGGGCACTTTGTGAAAGGCACGGGCCACGGCTTCTGTGGGCGCGGGGTGTGATAGTAAAAGGTGCGGGATGTGGCTCAAAGTTAGTGGGCCTCCTATCCCTGGTACTCAAGGAACAAATTAGATGTGCTCAGAACGAATGTCTTTGCTCCTTTTGAACCATTATAAGTTGTGGGTGATGGTATGACATCGAGATAATGGTTGTGTAACCTAAATCTGGCGACATGGAATAGAGAAATAAGGGGACATCGCCGACGCCAGAAATGGTGTTACCCATGGTAGGCGAAGACGTTTAGATATGGATATAGAAGCGGAACGTAGTGAATATGGAGAGAAAAGTGTAAAGACGTCGTCATTTCTAGAACTGGTGTTATCCAAGGGGGGCGGAAACATTAGGTATGGAGATAGAGAGCGGAATCAAACTGTGAATGTGATGGTGAAACGGAAAAATGATTAAGTAGTTTTGTGCCTCCAGGTATCTTTTATGGGTCTTCTTATATCATTAGCCTTTTTCCACTTTATTTTTTCAGAGAGCATTTCACTCATCTCACTTTCCTTTTTACATTTCTTGTGTATATTTATATTTTTTTCGTGCTCTCTTGAAAGTTTAAGTATACGTACCTCCAACCGTGAGGTCGGTTGACTTTGTGGGAACATAGAGTATCTTCTTCGTACCTACAAGTTAGTAAAAATACAAACATAATCAAGATATATGAGCCTTATTTTTCTAAATGTTTGTTTTCAACAAAATAACCTAACTATCTATCCAATTAAACACAAAAAACTCAGGGTTGCCTCCCGATCAATGCCTTGGTTATCGTCGTTGGCTCGACGTAGAACTTCGACTCTCATTCTATCCTTGTGGGTTGCACTCCCTTGGCCCTCACCTTCTCTTGTTCCTCCTTTCTCTTTTTCTCCTTGCCCATCTATGCAAAGTCTCGGGACTTCGACCATCCATCTCCATTTCTTCTTCCCAAATTTCGACCCCCCATAATTACGTGGGTCCGGTGGTATTCTCTCTTTTTCCGTGTCCTGTAAATCATCACAAACAACAACCGGCAATTTTCCGTCTCTGGTAAGTAGTTTAGGCCCACTGCCCAAATCATTGAGCAAGTTGTCATCCACCATCCAATTATTATTATTATTTGGACTGTGCTCATAATTACTACTTATTGTCCCCACGTATTCAATGTATTCGGCAAAAACTTTAGCATCTCTCTCGCTAGCTGTCGTTCCTTTCTCATCCTCTAGGAAGTAATAGTCTCATATAGCCCTATCCTATGAACCATAATATGGGTAGGCACGTTGATAGATGCGACTAAAATCTTCCCCGTCATCCTCTCTACCCTCATCTGCCCTATTTGGCTCAGCAAGATCGCCAAATATACTAAAGAGGGTGGTTATTCCTTGGGCCTCCTGCTCACTGGCGATAATGCCAGTCTCATCCTCTAATAGGTAATACTGATCAATTTGATTTATACTATTATCATATATATAAGTTTTAAATTTTAATACTCATTATTCTCAAGATCGTGTGGATCTTTACAAATAAGATTAAAGTATGCAGCCATCATTCCAGCTTGTCTCTCACTTATTGTCATGCCGGTTTTATCCGGCTCATAGTAAAACTGAGAGATGTCATCCTCGTCTCTATCAGAATTTGTGACTATATCACCCTTTGTATTTATATTCTTCCCTCTCAAGGAGCACAAAAAAGACGAAGTGGCCGAGTACAAGGAGTTCTGGTCGGCGGGGGTTAAGTCATTGACGTTAATCCAGACTCTATCCTCGTCGGCTTCTAGAGTCCTCGTTCCCTCTTTCACATTAGTTACCATACTAGCAGTCATCATAAATGGTCTACTTAAACCTATAGAAGAAAATAAATCTCTCAGAATGTCTAGTATATAAAAATCAGCAAGAAAGGTGAGTCGCTTCACCGTTACTAGCACATCTTCAACTTTACTCAGAAGAAGGACCTTAGTACCATCTGCTAAGTGAACTTGAAGGTCTATAGTTAATGACGGTGGGAGACTAGTTGATTTATATAATGAAGAAGAGATGACATAATAGATGATCCTAGATCTAACATGACAACATCTATAAATTGTCAATTAATAATGCAAGGAATGAAGAATATACCAGGGTCCTCGCACTTTGTTGGTAGTGTCCTCTATAGTTGCTTAGTCGATATCATACTCCTTATCGATTCCTCTCTACTTTGATCCTTGATTTGCTTCTTCTATGTATTGTAAATGTGTGATTCAGACGTGCTTTGTGTGGAAACAGGAACGCACAGATTCTCTTCCTCAAAAACATCACTCTGGGGCGCGTCTTTTCTGCGGCAGGGCGTGGTGGTGACGGGATCCTCCTTCTTTGAGAGATTTTTGTCTCGCTGCTAATGGGGTCCCTCAAAAGTATCATCGTGGGGTGCGTTCAGGATAGCACACATTGTGGCCTTGTCTAAGTCCTCAGAAGTCAAAGGGAGGGGCATGGCCAAAATGGCGCGGTTTGCGTCCTCGGCTAGGGTCTTAGGTTTTGCCACATTTTCCTCCCTTAGCTTCAGTGGCCATTCAGATTTGTAAGCGTGTGGCGCTTTTATCATTGTGGGGCACAACTTTTCTACCGAGGCGCGCGGTTTGGCCACGGGGCGCGATGACCTTACTGGTCCCGATTGCACACATCTCGCCGTCTTTTCTTGTTAGATCTCCATAATGTCTTAAGACGGGAGGGCGACGTGTTCTTCTCTTAATGCTTTCACCTCCGTGTGTTAAGCATCGATATTTTCATTTAGAGCCTCCCTGTCCTCTCTTAGGACTTGGGAAATCTCCATTGTTTGCTTCTCTAAAGCAGCACTGACTCCCTTGATGAGGTCACTTGACATGTGAATCATATTGGAAATTCTCTCTTACAGTGCTAGTATCATGTCTGGAATGACAGAGGATTCTCTCTGTCTAGTTGGTGTCAGCGGCATTGGTGTTCTCCTCCACTCTGCATGCGCGTTCTCCCACCATTGGTTTTGTGTGGCCGGAATTTCGCCATATGTGGGTCCAGGAGTTCCTCCTCACCAAAATTGCGCCACTCGTGCACTTTGGTAAATTGTTGGTTGCAGCGGAGGATGTTGAAATCCCTGAAATACTTCTCTTGTAGGACGTCGTAAGGGTCTATCTCTCCAGTGTACGAGGATAGGAGTTGTTGTGGTTTCCGTTGTATTGCAAGACATGTACCTAAAAACACCTGCAAATAAGACTCAAGCAAAAAGAATCAAAATCGGTGGTGCAGACCGTAAGATAGGTCCACACCACGACCCTAGACTATCCTGCTAAGTTGCCTAGTCCTCCGCAATGACGCCAAATTTGAACGCGCGAGATGCTAGTCTTTATGCATGTTGTCAAGATTAATATTTAATTTCCTAGACTACCAAAATAAACAAGTAAATGGTAAGCAAGGGTCGTACCCACAAGAACTAGGATTTTATTTAATAATAGGAAAAGGGGGGATTTTTATTTGATTCTTAAGATTGATTGAGTGGTTGTTCCTCTTTTCTAATCATTTACAATATGCATTCGAGTTTAAATCATTGTGTTCTTTGTACCTATTCACGTTAATTCTTATATTGTCCTATCAAACTAAAAGATTTGTTTGCGTTTAAATTCGCTTACCAGGCCCCTATAAAAACTCGTTTGAAGCCAAGGTTATGCATAGTCAGAACGAGCCGCCACTGGGAGTCTACAAATCTTAGTCCTTGAGATAATCTAAGCACACTGGCGTCTACAAATCTCAACAACTATGACGAGCCAATAGGTGTGTATGCGAATCATACCTATGTGGATTGCTTCCTCCTTTAACAAATAACCAGAACCAGACTAGAAATAAGTTAAAGAGTTTTCCTTTAAGAGTTATGCTAGTAATCATGATATTTAGTTTGTCAGGCTAATCGCATCAACATAATATGAATCAACAATGGATAGAAGAACACTTATTTAACTGGAAATTCAATTATAAACTTCATAGAAAAAAAAACAACGTTGTGCAGCTTAGCTCCTCATGTAAACTATGAAATAACAAAAAAAACATAAATAATTATATGTTAAAAAGTCTACGCTTGGTTTGTCGAGAGAGAAAAACCTGTATATAGGAGAATCCCTATTCCGAGTTCTACCAGGTAAAAAGATAATTAATTACAAAATAATATCTAAACTAGCTGATAGGAGCTTATTATGTGGTGTTAGCTAGCGACTGTTAGATTAGGAACAGTGGTGTTAGGTGCTTAACGAGTGGTATTCCCGGAATCCGGTTTGGAGTTCATTTATGGATTAGCGGGATGCTCGTAAGCGGTTTTGAGTGGTTTTATCATGGAGATCCCGGTTGCGCTCACTTTTAGTGCATTCGGGATGGAGCTAGAGAAATATACTACGCCTACACCCAAGGAGAAACCGAGAGGCGAAGCTGAGCTGCCTCGACGCTTGTAGAAGACCGAAGACCATCTCAGGAGAACCTGTCACGACCGAGATGGAGCATCACGATCAAGTCCCAGCCTCAGTTGAAGTTGTCACGACCGAGACAAGCATGTCACGATCACGACTTAGCCGCAGTTGAGGTGTCACGACCAAGACTATCTATCACGATCGCAACCGGCCACGAACCTCAGAACTGGAGCAAAGTCACGATCGTGACGCGGACACAGACGGGCCATTAAATGAAGATTTGATCCGAGATTTTATATTTTATTTCCACATCTTTTTAGTTATTTGCATTTATTTTTATTCCCTTTAATTAGATACTATATAAGCCTTAGGAAATTAGGTTAGAATCATCTTTACTTCATTATTTTGTGTCACTTTCATTTAGTTAGAACTCAGCAGCAGCCAAGAAGAAAGCTTCCACCTTTGTTCCACTTTCACCATCTTCCCTGTTTGTTTTCCCATCATTCATCCATATTATTCATTGCTTTCAAATGGCTATGTGTGGCTAAGTTCTTTCTAGTTCACTCTTTGGGCTGAAGCCATTGTTCTAGGTTTGTTGTGCGAATTCTAATGTTTATGTTCTAAAGTTAATTTCAGGATTGTTTTATGATCTCTTGTGCTTTATTGATTCTATTGATTGAACTTGATTTTATCTAGGTTGCAAACTAGGTTAATTATTATCCATCATATTGCTAGGCTTGATAATTCGATTTGAAAAGTCTTGTCTTTAGGTAGCGAGCAGAATTTGCATAGACTATTTGCGAGTGCTTATTGTGTAGAGATTATAAACCTGTGTCGAGTATCGGCGATTTGCCAATGGTATTGCATAGGCCTAATTATCTTAATCTTTATGTTGTTGTGCTTTTGAACCTTGGGATTTCCTTGGTTATTGCTTACAATAAGGGTTTTTAGGACTATTTGGACTAGTTGCTATTTACGAACAAAGAGTAGGACAACCGAATTAACCAATTCATAATATAAGTTAATAGAATTCGATGATCAACACTCCAATTGAATAATGCGCTGATGCTAGAAAGAGTGAGCTCCATAATCATAATTGTTTACAACCCAATCAACATTGCTTTTACATTTGCTCAATTGCTTTACACATATAAACCCCCCATTGTTACTACTTGGTAGCACCATAGGAAATAAACTAACATTCTGGCTCTCTTGGGATTCGACCCTTGCTTACCGCTTTACTAGTGGATTTATTAAGTTGGGTATCTTTGATAGGCACAACGACTTTTAGCCTAATCAAATTTTGGCACCGTTGCCGGGGAGCCAACTGTTTTAGTTTATTTCTTTTTGTGTTACTACTCTAGTGTGGACCTATCTTATGGTCCACACTCGCACTACTAATTCAAATTTGCTTGATTTAAATCCAGAGATAGAGCGGACGCACCTACACAACCTGCGATAATCTCTACAGAATCTTGTGATCGAATCAATGGATGCGAGAACGCTGCGATAACTTACAAACCCAGATCTAACGCAACAACACCTGGGAGTAACGCTGCCTACCCTGAATGCTGGCGTTACGTTCGAGCTCAAGACCGGTTTCATCAATCTGCTACCAAAGTTCCATGGCCTGGTTGGGGAAGACCCGATTATGCATCTAAGTGAGTTTCACAACATCTGCAGCTGCAGCAAGCCGAGTAACGTCACCGACGAGCAGATTAAGATGAGAGCTTTCGGTCTTACACTAAAGGACAGCGCGCAACAATGGTACTATTTGCTGCCCACCGGGAGTATCGACACTTGGGATAAGCTACACAAAGCCTTCCTTAGAAATTATTTCCCGTCCAAGAAGGCGGTTGCTTTGAAAAGGGTGATTGCTATGGTGGAACAACATGACGACGAGTTGTTGTACGACTACGTGGAAAGATTCGCGAGATTATGTGCTAGCTGCCCATTCCATTGGTTTGAGGAGAAAGACTTGGTAACCCACCTTTATAATGGGTTATTCGACAATGAGAGAAGGCTAGTAGACGCTGCTTGTAATGGGAGTGTGCTGAATTTGACTCCTGCCGAAGCCAGAGCCCGACTAAACGAAATTGCGGAAGGGACGAGAATTTTCGGGAGAACGTATACGAGGAAAGGAGCTAATGCTATGAATTCCGGAGAGCCCGGATGGAAGGATGAGATAGTTGAGTTGAAGAGTATGATCAAGAACATCACCTTCGGAAATCAGAAACCAGCGCAACTATGCGGTATTTGCACAGACGAGAGCCACCCTACCAATATGTGCCCGCAACTCCAGGACCAAACTATTGCTGAACTGCATGTTGTGGGAGGTTTTGGGCCCCCTAGACCTCGGTATGAGAACAACTACTACTACTACAATCAGAGAGAAAATAACAACAACTATAATCCGAGGGGAAATGATCACCCTGGCTTTAGATGGAGTGACCCGGCTGGGGGCAGAATAAACAATATCAATAAAATAACCAATACCGTGCTCCATATCCACCGCAATCCGAAGGGCTATCAATGAGGGAGATGCTGTAAACACTGACAAAGAACTTCACGGAACATGTTCAAACCACGGAGGCGAGCATACGGAATCTAGAGAAGCAGGCCTCACAAATGGCGCAAGTAGTCAATAATTTAACATAGGAGAGCTCAGGCAAGTTACCTTCGCAAACTGTAGTAGCTTTGAGAGAAAACGTAAGTGCCATCCGATACGAACACTCGACGTAAAGTTGGAAGAAGAGAGGCTGCAGGAGGGAACTGGGGAGTTGTCACAACTGAGACACCAACATCACGATCGCGACTTTGCCCCAGTTAACACATCACAATCGAGACAATTTCATCACGACCGAGATGATGGTGATCTGGTTTATGAAAAAATTGACGAAATGGATCATGACCATGACGCAATGTCACGATCGTGATTAAGCCCTAGTTTACGCCATCACGATCATGATCAACCATCTCGACCGCGACCAAGTGCTGATGTCCGTGATGACATGGAGATCTTTGAAACGCTTAGTAAGTGTAAGGTGAACATCCCTCTGCTTAAACTCGTCAAGAGTGTTCCTCGTTATCCTAAGCTCTTGAAGGAGCTCTGTACCAAGAATAGAAGCCAGAAGTTGAAAGGGAAACAGAAGGTACAGGTCAGCGAAAGAGTTTCTGCGGCCATCCAACAGAAGATAGCTACCAAGCGCTCAGATCCAGGGATGGTGAGTATCCCTTCCACTATTGGAAAAACTAAGATTGATAGGGCCATGTTAGATTTAGGTGCTTCTATTAATGTTTTGCCTTACTCATTATACAAATCGTTAGAATTAGGACCTCTGAGTGAAACAGGGATTGTTATTCAGCTAGCTGACAGGTCTACGGTTACCCGAAAGGGTTAGTCGAAGATGTGTTGGTTATGGTGGATAACCTTATATTTCATGCAGATTTTTATGTGTTGGATGTGAATCATGATACGCAGGCTGCACCTATCCTTCTGGGCAGACCCTTCATGCGGACAGCCAAAACGAAATTAGATCTAGATACCGGGGCGCTTACGCTCGAGTTTGACGGGAATGTGTCAATTTTAACATATATGAAACTACGACACAATCCTTGGATGATGGCTCGGTATTTTGTGTTGATGACGTTATTAAACCTCCCAAACTATGTTCGAATGCTGTTTTGGGCAGTTGCCCCACCTCTCTAACCAAACAGGGCGAGAAACCTGCTAGTATTGTTGTGCAGGTTACGAGTAAAGCAAATGCACCGCCCTAAGTTGAGTCTAAGTGTGGGGAAAGTAAGGAGAAAAAGGTGAAGCAGGGATGGAGAGTCGCAGAGGTGAATGGTCCAAGGTTCAAACCTTTCCATAACTGGTTCTTACTAAGAATTCTGAAATCGGAGGTTCCAAAGGGACTAAAAGACGCTGGTTGATTTATTCTACGTCGTGCCGCGACGTTAACTAAGGCGCTGATCGGGAGGCAACCCGAGGGAATTTTACTAACATTTCTCCCATTATTCTGTTTTGTTTTTATTTTCTTTTACATACAAATCGCGGAACCAGCATCAGGAGGTCGGAGGAGGAGAAACAACAACGATCACATACCATAGCTAATCGTGTCACGATCGTGACACTATGTCACGGTCGTGATGCGGTCGGAAATACCACCCCCTTCAATCCTCGGGACCGAAATAGCATCACAGCATTCCGCGGTTTCTTCTTCCTCTTCCTTTTTATGATGTCCTCTTTTGCTGCATTGAGGACAATGCGCGATTCAAGTGTAGGGAGAGGAGTCGACTAGTCGAGGTGTTTGCTATGCTGCTGTTTTTGGTGCTTTTGCTATTCTGCTGGTTTGCTTTATGTTTTTGAGTCTTTGCTGATTTATTTTGCTATTTTTCTATTGAGTTTGTACCGGATATTTCCAGAACCTTTGCTTTATTATTGTTATTTAGAAAAAAAATCAGAAAAACCCAGGAGAGAAAAAAAATATTGGATCGGAAAGGGGGCTCCAACAAAAATAAACAAAAAATTAAAAAATAAAAATAAAAAGAATAAAAATCAAGCAAGTAAAAATGGATTAAAAAAGGAAAAGTGAATGCCTGAAAATAAAAAAATAAAAAAGAGAAAGAAATAGTTCCTACCACTTTAGAATTTTGGTGAAAACACGAAAGGGCGTCGGGATTAGATTGTATGTGATTATTTATTTGATTGCATCATTTATTGGCGTCGGAGACATAAGAAGGGAGTTGAAGGATTGTCTCGGGTTTTAGGATTCACCAAGGAGAGATAAGAAGTTAGTATTTAGCCTTTTATTCCTCTGTTTTTGAGCTTATTGTTATCCATACTTCGCATGCTCACCCTTTCACTAGTTCATCAGATTTACTACACACTATTGGCGGTTGTATTAGATTGTAGGATTAGATTTATATTTCTTGGAAAACTGTACATTTATATTTCTTGGAAAACTGTAGCTATACATCTGGACAGGTTCTTCTGGTTCAAGATGGAAAACTGTATGGGCGAGACTCTATTTATAACTTGATCTGCAAAGTTGTAGCTATACGTGAATCATTGAAGCACCCTGAGTTGCAAAATACTGAATCAATTATGCAACTAAGGCAGGTGAATCCTATTTATGTGTTGTTATAGTATACATAATCAGATTGTTTAATCTGAACTCAAACATATGCTTTTTTTATGACCCATTTGTTTTTACTTTTTTTCACCTCTAGCACCTTATGCTTGTATAGTTTGAACGGTAAGTATATACAACGTTCAGAGATAATTGATTGGCGGCATATCGAACATCATAAAGAGTGGATTTTAACATCAATCATAGGCGAAAGAGGCCACAAATGGAGTATATGGCCGTGATCCCGACATCGTGGAGCTTCCAAGTTAATATGAGGATTACGCGCACACGGAAGAGGCGCGGAACGAGGAAATCGAGCACAGACCAAGAAGAGAAATGAAGAAGGATGGATTAGCCAGTGGCGCGGGCGCGCCTTCATAAGACGCGATTGCGCCTTCATAACTCTCTGCAAAGAGATGCGATCGCGCGCATGAAGATGCGCTCACGCCTACGCCCCTGCAAGAGACGCGATCGCGCCGACATAAGACGTTATCGCTCCTTCCCTTCTGCCAGCTGCCGTGAGAGACTTTTATTAATGGGATTAAATGCTTAGGGTTTGTATAGTTTCGGGTCTAGGTTTCCACATACATTAAATTAGGTCTTGCTTTCTTATATATAGAGGAGCTTTGCCTCCTCCTTAGATCACAATTTCATAGAAGAATATAATAGTGTTGTTAGGATGAATCGGGAGTAATCTCCTTTGCTTTGTTCTATGGGCTAAGGCCTGCGGAGTTATAGGTTTTGTAGTTCTCCTCCTTTGGTTCTAATAATATGCTATTGTGTTGTTTTAATCTCTTGAATGTTTAGTAATTGGTTGCAATATGTTTATCTAGCTTAGCTACCTAGGTTTACATGTTTTCTTCATAGAGCCAAGGCCTGGTTTATCCAAGTTGGAGAACCTTGCCTACTTAGTGGCACAAATCTCTACTTGGACTAGTTGGACTTGTAGAATAGGGAGATTAATGAGGTGTTGGCGCCAAGGGCAGTGCACCTTCCTATTTGTTCATGAACATAATGCTTCCCTAGGATTTAGTCTTGATAGTTTCATTGCTAGATTGGTAGGATAGACGCTATTATGACTAGTTGACCTATTTAGCAACCTTAGTACATGGATTAGGAAAAACATAGCATATGGTATAGAGATAGAACCCAATTCGTAATAGGAATTCGATAATCAAACCCATAACTACGTAGGTTGATGTCTAGGAGAACAAAGTGCTTGCTTTTATTGTTATCCAAACCAATCAATCATATTCCCCCTTCTTTCTCTCTATTTTCTATAAAGTTAGTTCTTTTCCAAAGACAAGATAATATTCGCAGGCTCCATTTGGGATCGACTCTTACTTACCGCTCTACACCTGTGGAGAGTAAGCTAGGGTTTACTTTGAACGGATTGTCTACGACATCGTCCTATCAAATTGGCGTCGTGGCCGGGGAGTCTAACTCTGTTGTCTTGTTTTTGTGAATTAACTAGCTTTGGTGCGGGCCATTTATGCAGTCAGCACCGTTGTTACTGATGAGTACCACCATTCATGATACCAGGTTCAAGCGGATTGAGGAGGTAGGATGAGAGATGGAGGGGCTAGAGGTGAAGATGAAGGAGTTGGAAGAGAATGCGGAAAGAAGAAGATCCGAGGAACAAGCTGCGAGAGTGGCGGAGGTAGAAGCTGCGAAGGAGGCCGCGGAGGCCATCATACAGGAGGCCGAGCAACGAAGATACCAATATTTCATGCAGCCACCCTACCCGACGCAATCATGGAGGCCCTGCCCCGACCCGGAGACTTCCACAAGGCCCCTGATGCAGGTCCTAATAGGGCGCCTTGAGAGCACCACTAGAGTACTCGAGAAAACCACGAGGATGGTTTTTGAGGAGTCGCACAACACCACTAGGTTCATGAATGACCAAGTTAAATGGATGATGGACTCAATGGCCAAGTGGGAAGAAAGGAGGGCCGCAAGCGCCAACTCTACACCCGGAAGTACCGAGGGAAGCTTGAACGAGGAGCCTATGGAGGAAGAGGTCACTGAGGTGAATAGCCTGGATGAGACAGGCCCGAGCGAGGATGAAGAAATTTCCCCATCAACTGTGAAAGAAGACGGCAGAACCACTGCAGAACTGTTTCACGATCGCGCCTGCAGCGAGCGCGCCCGCGCCTTTGTTTCTGGAAACGGGGGTGACCACGCCTACTCTTGGCGTGATTGTGTCCCTGCTTCTGAGGACCAGCGTGCTCGCGCCCTAACCGCGCGAGACTGTGCCTTAGCGGTGACTCTTCTGAAGGATGGTGCCCCCCACGCCCTCCTGAGCGTATCCGCACTCCGCAGTCTGCGTTGGTTCGATATACTCCCCCCCCCCCCGCCATTACCTTTTGGCGATCTCTATCCAGGGATACAACAGGATGAGAGAGAATGGCAGTTCAAGCCGGGAAACGGGAAGAAGGAATCACACTCGGGACCAATGAGAAGGAAAGGAGTTTGGCTGGACCGAGCAGCCAGGAAAAAGCTAGTTAGTGAACCATACCAAGTGAAGAAAGGATCCAAGGAGAAGAAGGTCCACGAGGAGCCCGAACCAGATTGAGAGCGAAATACGTCAAGCCAAGATGTTAAACAAAGGCGTTGACCGGGAGGCAACCCGTTTATGAGGTAAATTCTCTATTTTTAGCCTTCTTTTTACCTTTGTCTTTATGTTACGATGAGGACATTGCGTAGCTTAAGTGTGGGGGTAGGAAGATATCTCATCTATCTAGTTAGTTTGGTTTTTATGCATTTTTAATTTTTAAGTGTCGGCTATCATAAATTCTCCCTACTTGTTTCTTTGTAATTCTTACAATGGTGTTTTGATTTTAAGTCTCTTTACTATGCCCTCAATGTTAATAGTGCAACTAGATACATGATTATAGGATTGATCAACTTTAGGAATTTGATTCGAGCATGTTGTTTATGATTAGGATGCACTAGGTTCAAAACCAGGTTTGCATGACGACCCGCTCTTCGCTAATTTTTACCAATTGATTCGAGAGTTCTGTCCCCGTCCTTCTTCAATATAATGAAAAATAAAAAATTATAAAAAAAATATAAAGGTAGTGAGCTCTAAGTAAGAGCAATCCGGAAAAGCACGCGATGCCCAAAGTTGAAATAGAACCGAGGGATCGATCATCTAAGGCCTATTAAGCAAAGAGTCTCATAGTAGTCTGGACCATAAAATGGACAGGTTCTATCTAAAGAAAAAAATAAAATAGTTGGGTACGTAATAAATTGTGTGGGTAGGACGAAAAGGGGCATTAGAAGAATACTATTGGATTAATTAGAGTTGAGACGTGGTTTAGTTTGCTTTCAGTGGTGTGGGAGTGCTTGCCTAATGTTCTTATAGTCCCTAAGCTCACAAAAAGCCTATTAAGTGTGTCCAAATTAACCAAAGATAATAATGTGTTTATGGAATTTTGGCCTACTCATTGTTGTGTTAAGACTTTTCAGGGTCAAACCATCCTTCGAGGGGACATTAGCAACGACCTCTACCGTCTACCACAATTCCACAATAAAAAGCAACCGTCCATGGCTCTTACCGGTGTTCAAACCACTCTACATGGCTGGCACCAGCGACTTGCTCATCCACATGAACCACTTTTGCGACATATTGTTTCGTCTTTTCATTTGCCCATTTCATCAAATAAATTCCCCGATGTATGTGATTCATGTCAACTTGGGAAAAGTCATCGTTCTCTTTTGGTGTCGTTGCACATTGCATCGTCTATCCCATTTTGACTTATTTATTCTGATGTATGGGGACCTTCTCCTTAATTTTCAATCAATGGCAATCGATATTTTGTTTTATTTATTGATGATTGCACTAAATATGTGTGGATTTATTTTTATATCACAAATCATAGGTTTTCCAAACTTTTGTGCAATTTCGTACTATGATTAAAACACAATTCGATCCCTATAAAAAGCCTCGAATCTGATTGGGGGGGGGCAAATTTCTCAATGTGTCTTCATTTCTAAACCAACATGGCATTTCACATCACATTTCATGTCCTTACACACAAGAACAAAATGGGGCGGTTGAAAGATGAAATCGAATTATTGCCGAAAAAGGTCTTACACTTTTGGCTCAGTCCGCTCTTCCTCATGAGTTTTGGGAACATGCCTTCAAAACCGCCACTTATCTTCATAACCGAACCACAACTCCCACATTAGAATTTTATTCACCCTATCAACGCCTATATCACAAGGAACCGAACTATAATTTTCTCAAAACGCTCGGATGTCTTTGCTATCCATTTTTACGTCCATACAACAATCACAAAACCGATTTTCGTTCATTACCATGTGTGTTTATTGGTTATAGTTCTTCACATAAGGGCTATCTTGGTTTCCACATACCCACATCTCGTATATATATTGCCAGACACGTGGTTTTTAATGAAGGCGTTTTTCCTTATTCTTCCATCACTTCCTTTGTCACGCCCACTACCACTACACCTCAATCCACCGCCATACCGTCCACGTTACTTGAGCAGACCGCTGGTCCACCTTGTCCTACAGCGTCGTTACATCAACAATTTCCAGACCAAGAGCCCAGTCCACCTCTCACGTTTCCCTCTCCATTCCGGCCCAGCCCAACTACCATACCCACTACCTCCACTTTTCCGTTACCACCTAGTCCACCTACTATTCCTCTGTCCCCACCACTACCATCCACTACCATCCACTACCCTTGCCTCTCCACCTTCTGAGGCCCAACAACCCCAATTTCCCTCCCACTACAGACCAGCCCAACAATCCACCCATCCCATGATTACGAGAGCCCAGACTCAGTCTCTCAAACCCAAAATCCTTGTTGCCGTCGCCACACTAGATCATGATCCCAAATCCTATTCTCAAGCCAATAAATATAAGCATTGGAAAGATGCAATGCATGTTGAATATGATGCTCTTATGCGGAATAATACTTGGTTACTTGTTACTTGTCCTATTAATGTCAATTTTCTGGGTTGTAAATGGATTTATAGGACAAAGCGCAATTCCGATGGGTCCATAGAGCGTTACAAAGCGCGATTGGTGGTGCAAGGGTTTAGTCAACAAGCTGGGACAGATTTCTTTGAGACCTTTAGCCCAGTGATCAAACCAACTACAATCAGGCTCGTAATATCTATTGCCTTGTCCAATGGTTGGTGCCTGCGTCAACTCGACATTAACAACTCATTCCTCAACGGTGATCTTTCTGAGGTCGTCTATATGCGTCAACCAAAGGGATTTGAGGATCCATCCAATCCTAATCATGTGTGTCGCCTTCGCAAAGCTCTTTACGGGCTTAAACAAGCCCCGAGAGCATGGTTTACAAAGCTGAAGCAGTTCCTCGTCATGCAGGGTTTCAAGGCATGTCAAAGAGATACTTCTTTGTTCGTGCATCATTCGCCCACTGCTATAATCTATTTGCTGGTGTACGTCGATGATCTAATCATCACAGGTACTGATCCAAGGCTAATTCAGCAATTCATTTCAGTCCTCAACAGAGTATTTGCACTAAAAGATCAGGGCGAGCTCCACTACTTTCTGGGCCTTCAAATCCGGCGCACATCTTCCATCCTTTGTCTCACTCAAGACAGTTACATCAGTGACATACTGATCGAGCAAAGATGTCTGATGCGTCTCCTATCTCCACACCGTCTGATCCTCATAGTCGTCTTGTATGTGCCGGTGAGCCATTTGTTGATCCTTAGCTATATCACCGGACTATTGGATCCTTGCAATATGCAACCATCACTCGTCCCGACATCGCTTATGCCGTCAACCGAGTATGTCAGATTATGCACTCCCCGACGACAGATCATTTGCAGGCAGTGAAACGTATACTATGGTACTTGGCCGGTACAATTTCACACTCCCTGCAGTTCAGTCCTACCACAGCCACAACCTTTCTTGCTTATTCTGATGCAGGATGGATCTCGGATTCGAACGACAGTCGATCTCAGTTTGGCTACGCCATCTTTCATGGTTCAAGCCTTATTAGCTGGACGTCCTGTAAGCAATGGTCGTGGCTCGTTCCAGCACCGAGGTGGAGTATCGATCCCTTGCTTACACAACGGCGGAATTGCTTTGGCTACATCAGCTTGTTGCAGAACTTCACATGCCTATTACTGGTCTGCAAATTCTGCTCTGTGACAATGTGGGTGCCATATTCATGCCTAAGAATCATGTTATCATTACTCGATCAAAGCACATAGCCCTTGACTTCCACTTCATTCGAGATCAGGTTGACACAGGCGCTCTGAAAAATTGGTCACGTGTCGTCGATCGATCAACTAGCGGATATCTTCACTAAACCACTGTCCAAAGATCGTGTTTCCACCTTGAAATCCAAGCTTCAAATTTTGTGGATTCTTCACCTTGCAGGAGGGTAATGAGAAAGTAATTCAATTAATTAGTTGTTCCTATATTTTAGCATTAGTTAGACTAATTCTAGTTTGTTACCTAAAATCCTGTACGTGGTTAGTCCAATGTTAGCACCACGATTTCCACTTCTCTGATGTATATATCTGTTGTATCTTCTTCTCAGCAAATCATTATTCATCATTAATCTCTTCAAACCCCCAAACCTGAAATGTAACTCTAGCATCACTTAGAAAATGCAGTTGACCCTACTGGCGTCAATGGTGGACTGTCAAATCTAGGCATTTGAGGCGGTGGAGACGCTACGGCCAAAATTCCATGTCGACCATATCACTGATAACCACTGGACCAATCCAACCGGGAGGTTTTTGTTGAGGAGGGAGGGGTTCCCGTCAAGGGAGGTGAATATGAGGACGACGCCGTCGAGGAGAGAAACATCAAAGGAGGCAAGGATGTTGACATTTAACCGTATTCGGGACCGTAGTTTGGTTTCTTTGCAATGGAAGTATTGGGAGCGTATTCGAGAAAGAGAGTTGAAGATGCAAATGGGAAAGTAAGTGATAAAAGGACATTTTTGCCACTCCGTACTCACCTATTCAGTTCCTCAATATAAATAAGTTTGTCTACGTACTCCAGTTTTTAAGAGTTAAATTGCTTAAATTAATATCATAATTATTTTCAGATATGGAAATGAAAAAACCAAAGCAATAAATCCATTTAACTATACGGTCGTAGGTAGAATTTGTACTGCATTGCGGAAATTGATCTAATATAAACACATATTACCTTTCAAAAAAAAAGTAGAATTTGTAGCTGCGGGAAGCTAAACTTCCTCTCAAAACTCTGGATACTTTTTTAGTGAGAAAAATATAAAAAAATATTAATTAGAGACAAATACAAATGAAAAGTTCATCGCTTTAACATCAGTTTATTTATATTTTTATTAAATTTATTAATATAACACAAATCATCATAACTTATAAGTTATAAGTATAACTAATTAAATGTTTTTTCTATTAAAAAAAGGGTACAACCCCTCGCGTGCTTAATACTAACAATATAAGAGTACAACTAGCTTATTACCCGTACTATGTACGAGATAATTTTATCAAATTTATATTATTTATTATATGCATATCTTATATTATTTATAATTTTACATTATATTATTATTTAACATAAGAATAGTACAAATTACTTTTATCTATATTATAGATTAATTAGCTTTTTTATACAAAATCATATTCAAAAAGTTGTCACGAATTCACCAAAAATCCAAGTCACCAATGAAATTTTCATGAAACTTGAAACTATGGAGTCCAATTGACCAATTTTACTTAGATCATAATGATATGTGCAATCTAAATTCGACATAGACTGAAGTTTGATCAATTAGATTCAGAATAGATTATTAATTAAAATAAAGAGCATCATTTAGAATCTCATTTATGTAGTTAAAGTGCTTATTATTTTTATATAGATTTATATAAACAATATTATTATAATTACTTTATTTGGTAAAGTTTTTTGTTATAAAAAATACATCAAGATCATGGATTCAATTTAATATAACATGAAAAATAACTTATAAAATAAATATTGCATTGTTTTATCTTTAGGGAAAATAATTCGATATAATTACTTTATTTGGTAAAAAAATTGTAGACAATACATCATAATAATGGATTCAATTTAATATAACATAAAAATAAATCAAAATATTGCAATATTTTGTTTTAGTAAAAATCTATATTTAATATAGTAATTAATTTGAAAAGTAAAAAATAATCAATATTTGGAAAAGAGATTGATTAATATACTTATTATTAAGTAAGATTTAGAATAATCATTTAAATTTAATAATTAATTAGATTAAATTTTAAATACCTTATCTATTTGTTCCTACAAATATGTGAGTTAATTAAAAAATCAATCCATCTTTATATTTGGTTTACTTGTAAGTTTTACCGGGCAAAACCCTCTACACCCCATGCGGGATTTACTGACTGAAAAATCTGCGGTCCCTAACGGAATAGGTAACAAAGCAACCTTGCCACCCACTGCTACTAAATCACCACCCCCCAAGTCAAACTGGTACCGTCCCCCCTGTAATACTCCAACCGCCCCAGGAATTGAGAAGGGTCTGCTCTTTCACTGCGTGACGGTTGAAAAGAGGGTCCCCGAAGAAAGGGGGTCGTTGCATATTTTGCTTGTACTTAATAATTTGAAAACAACAGAATAACATAACCAATAAGAAGAGGAGAGATCATAATAGATCCAATGAAGAAATTACACTTAATAAAATATTAGCTATAATTGAAGAGAGAGCTTAAAAGGGACTAGCTTTAATATGTAGGTGATAATATAAAAATTAAATAAAAAAAAATATTGTATCGTTTTATTTTTAAGGAAATCTATATCCAATATAGTATATGTTAAGAAAAGAAATTAATTAATATTCTAATTATTAAGTAAGTGTTAGAAGAATGATTTAAATTTAATAATTAATTAAATTAAATTTTAAATAACGTATCTGCTGTTCCTAAAAATATGGGAATTAATTAAAGAATTAATAATTTGAAAAAAGTAGAGTAATAGAATCAATGAGAAAAGGAGAGATAATAGTAGATCTAATGAGAAAATTACACATAAGAAAATGTTGGCTAGAATTAAGAACAGAATTTAAAAGGGGCTAGCTTTAATATGTAGGTGATATTCGAGCGCTAGAGATAATCGCTTACTATCATTATTATTTTTGGGTTTTTTTCCAATTAACTACATGTTATATATTCTTTTATAACAAATTACTTGTTATAATCGATTTTTCATAAAACCACTCAAACATTAGCTTTTTTCTTACCACATATCATCCAACGCCAGATTTCGTCAACTTTTGCAACAAACCCCCCGCTATAATCGGTAGTGCATGCACTACCAAGTACACTCTTAAGTGCACTACCGGTGCACTACCAAAGTTGAGTCATCTGGACAGACTATATAGTCCAAGCCCTCTTTCTTTGGTATAGCACTTGCACTTTTTTTTATAAAGAGGAGTGGAGCCTCCGTACGCATTAATTAAAAGAAAAAACTTGAGCTACAACAAAACAAAGCGGGGTATAGCTCGTCCCCTAGTGTCTTCCATTAAAACATCCAGAACATACTCTGAGGAGAGAGAAGCACACAAAAACAAACAAAAATCAAAGGCATGAGAAGCCAACGAGTCTGCCACCCCATTAGCTTCCTGAAAGACATGATGAAATTGGCAGAGTCAATCCCTACAGACGGAGCCTTTCGCCCTGGAGGTGAGGTTAGAAAGGGGATGGGTACTATCCACAGGTTTCTTTAGAAGCTGAACCGCAACTTGCGAATCCATTTCCAAAAAAAACTCATGTACCTTTTGTCCCAAAGCCAGAGAAAGCCCAAAATAGTTCCCCAAAGCTCGGCCATAGGGACGAACACGGGCCAATATGTTGGACAAACCCAACCAACCACTTACCATGGTGATCTCGGATCACCCCTTCAGTCGCACCAATCCCGTCACGAACCGCACCATCGGTATTCAGCTTCACCTAGCCGGTGTCGGGGGCTCCCAACGAACCTGCCTCTCCACTCTCTTGAATCTATCCTTGACTCTTCTATCTCTCCAAGCCCTAGCATAAACCTCCACCTCTCCACGATAAAGTCCGCTTTATTATGAGCAAATTCCTCTTCGTCGAAACCCACTTATTTCTCCATTTCCAAATATGTCAAATAGATGTGATGAACGTCTCCGTCCACTGAAGGTCCCTCCTTCTATATGCCATCAAGTTGTCTCTCATCCATGTGAAAAGTCTGACGCAAAGAAAATTGAGTCTGCAAGCCCTGCACGGAGACCAACCCACACTCTCTTCGCAACGAGGCAATCACACATGACATGTAAAAGGTATTCAGGAGTACCCGGACATCTAGCACAATCCGGAGTGGTCGCCATGTGTCTACGTACCCTCTAGAGATTAGTCAAGACCATGCCCCGTAGGGAGAACCATGTGAATGTCTTCCGCGCTCTTGCACCAAAGCATTCCACAAACAATCGGAAACAAAGTGATCAATGTTAATTTCATTACCTTGATTATGGAGAACACGGTAGGCCGACCTTGATTATGGAGAACACGGTAGGCCGACCCTACAGAATAATCTCCGTCCGATGTGTGTTTCCAAACCACAACGTCTTCCGCATCCGGGTCATATCTTAATTGGAGAGAGGCAATCCCGCAAAGGGCTACCGCAGGGAGCCGGTGAGCAAAGGCACTCCAATTCCAGCCATGAATCGGGTCCCTGAACTGCCGAACCTTGAGATTAAGTTCCACCTGAGTGAAAGGATCTTGACTAACATCTTTCAACGGAAAATCCCCAGCCCAAATATCCGAACAGAAACGAAGGCGCCTCCCATCACCTAAATTCCAAACCGCATCCACAGGGAAGACCAACTCCAACCCTTTATTTATAGCACGCCAAGGAGGGGACGGATCACTCCTCTCGGCGAGGGACGTGCGAACATATTTAGACCTAAGGACGGATGCCCAAAGCTTGTCTCTAGCATGCGAAAAACGCCAAGCGAGTTTACCGTTTAGTGCTAAGTTGAGATCCGCCATTCGCTTGACACCCAAGCCTCCAAGATCGGTGGGCTTACTAACATCCTCCCAACTAACAAGGTGCATCCGACGGGAGTTCTCTTCACCGCCCCAAATAAAGGAGTGTGTGATACGGTCGAACTTTTTGCAAAGTTTATCGGTGAAAGGAAGAGTCGTCGTGGAGTAAACCGGAATAGAGTGAATCACGGATTTAGCAAGAGTGACTCTACCAGCGAAGCTAAGATACCTAGACCTCCAACCGCTAAGCCTAGTATTAACTTTCTCGAGAAGGGGTTTGAAGGTGTCTTCACCGATAGCCTTATGAAGGATCGGCACGCCGAGATAGATCCCAAGGTCCTCCGTGACGCTCATGCCGCTAGAAACTTCGATATCCCTACGAGCACTCAAAGAAATGTTAGGGAAGACAAAAAACCAAGACATAGAAAGACTAACCTTTTGACCCGAAGAACGACAAAATAAGTCAAGGCATCTCCTCATCTCACGGACTTGACGCACCAAAGCCTCCCCCATAAGAAGAATATCATCGGCAAACATCATATGCGTAAGAGGTGGGCCATCTCTAGAAACATAAATCGGCTTCCAAAGCTCTCTCGCAAGCGACTCCTCAATGACTTGATTTAACCTTTCCAATGAAAGGACAAAGAGGTTGGGCGATATAGAATCCCCTTGCCGAATGCCCCTAGTGGGATTAAAAGCTTCCGTCGCTTCACCATTCCAAAGAACACGGAGTGAGGTGGTAGAAATGCACTCCGAGATCCACTTCACCCAAGAGTCGGAAAAACCCGCATCGATAAAAGTGTCAATCACAAAATCCCAACAGAGTCAATCATAAGCCTTCTCAAGGTCAATTTTCATCACCAAATTACCCACTCTTACCTTGCTTCTTTTTTAGAGTGTGAAAAACCTCTTGCGCAAGAACAATGTTATCATTGATGATCCGCCCCGGAATAATACTACTTTGGGTAGGACTAACAAGATGAGAGACGATCTTTTGCAAACGGTTAGTAAAACACTTAGTGATAATTTTATAAAGGATATTACAAAGAGATATAGGGCGGAAGAATGTGACCTTTTCCGGATTGTCCCTTTTAGGGATAAGTGAGAGCAGCGTGTCATTGAGGCCTTGCGAAAGTACCCCCGAAGAGAGGAAGGTGGAAAATAAATCCACCACCGAAGACCCCACGGTGCTCCAAAACTTGTGGAAGAAGATAGGTTGGAAGCCATCGGGACCGGAGCTTTTAACCCGCCCATCCATTTAGCCGCAGCAAAGATCTCTTCCGTAGTGAAGTCCGCATTGACCGAGGACCATAAGGAGCTATGAAGACGAGGGAAAAGATTGTGCGAGGTAACAATCGGGAACAACTCTTCCAAAGGCAACGAGAAGAGATCTCTAAAGTAATCAACCACCAAAGTCTCAAGATCACTCGGATTCAAAACCCAATTGTCGTTGTCATCCATAAAGGTACTCACACGATTCCTCCTATGGCGAACCAAAGTCGAGGCGTGAAAGAAGGAAGTGTTCCTATCTCCTTCAAGAAGCCAACACTCCCTAGATTTTTGGTGCCAAAGAGTCTCTTCACAAAGGAGCACCTCCGAGAGTTCCTTCTTCGCAGTCTCATTCTCGGAAATTAAATGCTCCGTAGGAGAGTTGTGGAGCCTAGTTTGAAGCCTATGAAGAAGATCCAACATCCTCATCTTTTTCCTAGTAACATTACCGAATACCGCAATGTTCCAATCCTTGAGAATTGGCTTGAGGGCCCGCAGATTAGCATCCGCATCAACATTCTCCACCCATGAGCTCTTAATAAGGCCCTCGAATTCCGGATGTTTGCACCACATGGCCTCGAAGCGGAAGGGGCGTCTAGACGGATCAAGATGAGGTCTCGGACGGAGTGAAAGAAGAAGCAGACTGTGATCCGAGAAAAGACACGGGAGATGACAAAATGACGCTTTCGGCCAAGAGAACATCGTACTAACCGACATCAACACACGGTCAAGGCGCTTAGCAATGAAGTTGGAAGAATTGGTGCCTCTCGACCAAGAGAATTTTGCCCCCTTAAAACCCATGTCAACTAGCCCCAACTCATCCACAACATCTTGAAATCGTTGAGAGTCTCTATGGAGTTCTCCTGCCCCCCTCCAAGTATTAAAATCGCCTCCAATAAAGGTTGGACCAATACTACTAGCAATAATTCTAGTGATGTCATTCCAAAACGGCACTCTTCGATGGTCCGAGGTCGGAACATAAACGAAGCAAAAGTTACAAGCATCTTCACCCTTCTTCAACGAGACCCAAACAAAATTTGGGTTTTGTTCCAAAATCACCATATTCACACTAGCGTGATTCCAAAGAAAAAACATGCCCCCTAAACGCCCTCTCGAATCAATCACACAACGGTTGTCCCATCGCAATTTATCACAAGCTGCAATAGCACTATTCCCCAAAGCTTGGGTTTCAAAAATCGCCACCACATCCACCCGATGCTTACGAAGCATGTACTGCATAGCACTACCGAAAGTATTCTTGATAGCTCCGCGACAATTCCAAAAGAGGAACTTCATTTGGATAATTGTGAGGATAAGCTCATAGAGAGTAAGGATTAGCACTTGCACTTGTGCGTTTGCTCTCATTTTTCTCTAATAAACTAAAATTTTAGTTGAGTCATCTGGATTTTTTATAATTTTAAATATTATTGAGGTATTATAAGATTGAATCTCAAAATTCATGTAAATTAAAGTGGAGACCTTTTATCATTTTTTTTAATTTATGTTCGAATAGCTTAGTAATAGAAAATTGTATTTATATATGATAATTCTGATTTTATTATTTTTGTTGTAATGAGTTAATTAACTTTTTTTAGAGTGTAATTTTTTTATTGAATAATCTTATCATGTATTTTAAGGGCACATATTAAAAAAGGGATTTTTCATATCAAAGAAACATTTATTCTAGTTTGTAGCTTATTCTTGTATGTAGGTTATATAGTTATATTGCTTTCGCCTCCCGCAGAAGATATTCTTGACGTACGTGCTTCTCACAATATTCCTTCGTGAGATGCACTACCTACCTTAATTGAATACCTTTCTCAAACTTCATATACGTACATAAATACCTATATTACGTAGGGTACATTGCTTCATATATATTCGTAATATTATTTTATCTATTTAAAAACTAATATCAGTTGATACATTGAAGACATGAAACGCATGAAACTTATTATTAATAATACTGTCTTGATGAACACAAGAATACCTATAACATTTCTGATAATCATAAGCCTCATAATAATAGTGTTACCAAGCTCGTGGGCTACGGTGGTTTCGACAGACAACTACAACGACGATTTCTTCGTACTTTGGTCTCCCAACCACATCAACACCTCGTCAGATGGGAGAACTCGACGAATTTCGCTTGACCAACAATCTGGTATGTACAAAATTGCAATTTTAAACTAAGATTTCTCATCATTTGCCCTCATATTATTAATTGGATATGTACGATGCGTGCGTAGGGGGGGCGTTTTGTTCGAACCAGAAGTTCCTATTTGGGCAAATAGACATGAAAATTAAGTTGGTGGCGGGAGACTCAGCCGGCACTGTCGTTGCGTTTTACGTCAGTACTAACTGATCGATGTTAATGTTTATTACTATATATTATGAGCCTGTTTTTAACACAACTTTTAACTTATAATGAAGTTGTTCAAAATAATAAGTTTTCATGTTTTGAAATACCTGAGGATTTTTCTAGAAAATATTATCATCATTTAGGAATGTCAAACATCTATTTATGAGAAAACCTACTCATAAATAATAATGATATTATAAAAGACTTATGTATGTACAATACGTTATAGCTGACGTCGTCGGAGAATGGTAAGAGGGACGAGATAGACTTGGAGTTTCTGGGTAACGTGACTGAGAAGCCGTACATCCTACAGACGAATGTATACGTCGGGGGCTCCGGCGACAGAGAAGAGAGGATATATTTGTGGTTCGACCCAACTCGAGAATTTCATACTTATTCTATCCTATGGAGCCTCTACCACATTGTGTAAGCTATATATATATATATACATGATATATAGATATATGCATAATTGCTTTAATTTTTATGTTATACAAGAAGATTGTTTTCAAAATGACGGATTTATTGATGTTTTTTTTTCATTCGCAACGAATCTACTGTAGGTTATTTTTTCGATGTCATAGTGAAACAATCTTTGTATCTGTAGTCTCATATGTATATGAGTTTTTTCGTCCATAAAATCAGTGGGTGACTTTTTGTTACATGGTGCGTCCATTGTATTTGAAATGTATAATTTAATCAGGGTGATGGTGGACTGGGTGCCGATAAGGGTGTACCGCAACCACGAGGAGGAAGGAGTGGCGTATCCGAGATGGCAAGCGATGAGCGTCAAGGCGAGCATATGGGACGGTGGCTCGTGGGCGACACGCGGTGGCAAGGACAAAATTGACTGGTCTGCCGCTCCCTTTGTGGCTTCGTTTGGAGACTACAAGTTCGACGCCTGCGTTTGGTCCGGCAGCCCTGGACCATGTGGGGAGAGTGGCGGCGGTAATTGGTGGAACGACAAGGGTTTCATGATGCTGACGTGGCCGCAGAGGAGGCTTCTGAAGTGGGCCCGGAATTACCACCTGGTATATGACTACTGCCACGACAACAAGAGGTTTAACTTTACTCTACCAAAGGAGTGCTCCCTTCCCATGTATTGATCCCTTCTATGTATCTTACCATTCACCTTGTACTTGACTTAGACGGTATCATCGTATTTCACCTCCTTTTAGATAGTGCGTCATTTATACTATTTATTATTGAATCATTCTTACATATTGATGTGTTATTTCTTATGCATTCTCTAATTTCTACTTTGAAAATAAGAGCGTGTTGATTGACTAACAAGCCGAGCTGCACCACGTGCCCTACTTCTAAAGGTCATGTGGTGAACATGAATATATTAAGTAACGATAATCTATTCAACTAAACTCTTGAATTGATGCTCTGGCGGTCATTTATGATGCCATTTTAACAAAGTATTGAAAAATTATAATTTAAATTTTATATCGTTGACTCCAAATAAAATTTATATAGAATTTTAAGATATATTATATTATTTTTTTACTAATCAAATCTTATTAAATAAAAAAAATTATATAGAATTTTAAGATATACTTTATTATTATTATTACTAATCAAATTTTATCAAATCTTTACCGATTTTCTATTTAGAAACATATATTATTCATAGAACCTCTTATTATAGTGGCATATATTTATGAGACTGGTTTTTTTATATATATCTACTAAAATTTATTCATGCAAATTTATTTTATTATTGATATTTTATTAGAGGAAGGTTCTTGTGAGTAGAGATATTAAGATGAGTACTAATTTGAACCGTCGGATCTGGATGATCGACGGTCCAGGAAATTAGAAGAAAAAAAGTCAAAAACTGAAGAAACAAGTAGTACATTTAAACAAGGTGGCAATTTTACAATAACAAGAAGAAAAAAAGAATCAAAAAGACGAACTTGCCCTTCTGTTTCACATTCTCTCATCCATCCATGGCGATCTCGTTTTCCCCTTCGTTCTCAGTTCGATTGTCTCCATGCTCGACACCAAGCCAAAGTTGTGAAGGTTCCACCACGCCGGACTCGTTCGTCTCCATGGAGCCTCTATCTCGTTCACGAACGCATTGATGGTGCTAGCATGAGTGATTATATGCGGGACCTCAGAAACCCTAGTTTCATGACTCAGAAGGCTTATTTACTTTCTACACTCTTGGTCGCGGCTTCTTAGCTGTCTGATCTTGCAACAACCACTTAATTTGCTGAAGAAATCCGTCAAATCAATGGCAGCAAAAAAATTCTCGCTGCTAATAAATCAAATATGAATGCACTCCACCTGTTCGATAAAATGTCATTGCCAATTTGCTTATGAGTTTGTTCTTTTGAAGGAAATAAGGTATGGAATCAACTCCAGAATCTACACTTCCTAATCTTTCACTTGTATCAGTATCCAGGTATATTCGTTCTTTGTGAACCTATGTATACACAATGTCAATTTACACAAGGAAAATTAGCATATTACTGCAAGACTTGAAAACAAGATAAATTCATCATGCTGATACATATTACTGGGAGTTATGTAGCTGATAGAAACAAATAATTATTATGTATCATAAGAGGACATGGTAGTATACTTTTGTCTCACTGAAAAAGTTTATATGTGATTTTTAAGGTGATAGGAACAAATAATATGAGCTATCTGGGAACTTAAGTATGTGAAATGGAACACTCGTGCAGAATTGGTCAGATCTTTGACGTCCAGAGCTTGCTGGGAGAATCACAATGGTTGATTCTCGTAGAGAAGTTATTGGAGCATTGTTGAAACATATGGGAGAATCATACAACACTAAGAACATCAAAACTGAAGTACCTGGGATCAATGTTGTTTAGTATAACCTAGCATCCCTTGCAAAAACAGGTACAAACATGGGTATAGCATTCATGTTGCTACACTTTAAATTGACTGGTGATTTGTCTTTGATGGGGAAGTTTATATTTGGGGGATATTCATGATTAAGCAGTATGTTATTGTTGTTTGCAGGTTCGTCTGTTTGACAGTGTTGACCATCTAAAAGCTTTCAGTGTAGGTGATGTTTGGGTTATAGTTGGATGGAGTAATGATATTCTCCCTGCTGCTAAGTGGACACCGGACGTACGGGTAATTGTGCCAAAATGTTGAACGAAGCAATAAACTGATTTTATTATGATCAGATTCTGAGCTAGATCTGGATGATCTCTGCATAGATGATCTAGTAAAACTAGCGAATAAGAGTAGAACACTGCTTGAGACAAAGTAGAAGGAGACCAGTGCAATGCAAGACAAGGTATTGCGTACCTATGCAGAAATGGAGAATGTAACGGATAGAGAAAGACTTGAAGCAAAGAATTCAAAGAAGTTTGCTATTCGGGTTCTAAATTAAGCTTCAATTCTTAATCTTGTTTATGTTATTAGGAAACATCTTGAAGCGGTGTATGTTGATGCTATAATTGGATTGCAGAGTTTTGCAAAGGGCTTACTGGATGTTGTAGATAATCTGAACATAGCTTCCTCGGTTATGAAGGAAATTTTTGCCAAAATTGATGTTTCACATGATGCATCTGGAGCTGCGCCACTTTTAAAGATGCTTCTTGAGTACCAACTCGATGATAGTGTTACATCTGAACCGTGTCTAGAGTACCAACTCGATGAAGAAGACAAATCAAGCTGAAGACAAATCAGAATCACGCAACAGCACAGTCACAATCACGCAGCAGCACATTCATGTATTTGGCAATCACACAGCAGCAGAAGACAATCGGATCATCTATCTTGCAAATTTGCCAAGTTTCTGAATTCTCTATTTGTGGTCCCACCATCAATCAACAATCACGCAACAGCACAGTCACAGTGGAAAAATTCAAGGAGAGCAACTCCCTCTCAAGTGAATCCACCACCTTCCATGTCCACATCAAACACCACCTCCATGAAGAACAACAACTCTCAATCCCTAATTCCATCCAATAGTTTGGTTTTTAGACTTGTAATTTGTGAATCTAGTACTGGTACGGGACTAGGTTTTAGAGCAGTTGCTGAATTATGTTGATGTTTTTGCAGAAATTCTGTTGGTTTATAATCATTGCTCTCACCTTCTTCTTTTTTTATCACAATTGGTAATTTTAATGGTTGTTGACTTGTTGTACACGTGTTATATTAATACTCGATATAGTTCTGAATTAAAAGGCTTCACATGCCTTGGCGGTGCTCGAATGTTGTATATGTGTTTTTTCAATGAGAAATATAATGTACTATACTCAATGACTTTCTATTAAAATTTTATTGTTCACTTCCAAATCAGTTTCTCAATATATGTTCACTCACCTATTTATAAATTCATGAGTTTTTACAACTCTTGTAGAATTTTGTTATGGGATTCGAGCTTCATATGGCCTATAAATTTATATTGGTAATACATAAATTTCTATTAAAGGTTCATAAATTTATATTGGCGATACATGAATTTCTATTAAAGGTTTAGAAATTTATATTTGCGGTTCATTAATGTCTTTCACAAAATTCCGTTGAAGATTCACGTATCTTCAATCTCATGAGTTTTCTTTTTTATTCACGTCTGTTTTAGCTCTGATATTTTTTGGATGGTTAAGATATTTTTTCAGGTTCATGAATTCCATTGGAGATTCACGTATCTTCAATCTCATGAGTTTTATTTTTTTTGGATGTTTTATTTTTAAGGTTCATGAATCTATATGGAATGTTCATAAATTTTAGGCGTTTTTGCACGGAACCACCCCTTATTTGGCCGAATTTGCAAGGAATAATCCTCTATATCGCTATTTATTCAGAACCACCCAAATTTCAATAATTTCTTACCGGGAGCCACCCCTCCCTCAATTCCATTATGTTTTCCATCCAAATTAACAAAAAGACCAATTTACCCTTGACATAATTCCAAATTTACTAAAAATACCAAGGATTTTTACCCTCTTGATATTTTGTAAATCTCATGATATTTTCCACCCCTTTTCAACAACAACTAATAAAAAAATAAATAATGGTAATGAACAGTAAGAACACCATTGTTCTACATTTGTTCCTGTGTTCATTGTTCTTCGTTTCCAGAAAGAACATTCTTCAACAATTCAAAGATATTCAACGATGGAGATCTAGGTTTAGAGGATTCACAGAGATTTCGCTGGGAGCTTCAACGATTTCGTTGTGTTCAACGATTTCCAAGAAGAACAGGGGTTTAGAGGATTCAAAGAGATTTCGCTGGGAGGTTCAACGATTTTTCTGTGTTCAACGATTTCCAGGAAGAAAAGGGGTTTAGAGGATTCAAAGAGATTTCGTTGCGAGCTTCAACGATTTCGTTGTGTTCAACGATTTCGTTGTGTTCAACAATTTCTAGGAAGAATGGTCTTCAACAATTCAAAGAGATTCAACAGTCTTCATTTGTTCCTGTGTAACATGGAGATCTAGGTTTAGAGGTAAATTTGAATTGCAATTTTGAGGAGCCTAGATCTTGCTCTCCCTGGCGACACATACGAATCAGCAGACGGAGGCAACACCAGTTTCGGGAGCCCAGATCTTGCACTCCTAGCTAAACGAAGATCTAATTTCGGGAACCTAGATCCAAATTTTGGGAGCCGATATCCAGATTGGAAGATGGGGACGGCGGCGAAACGAAGCTCGAAACTCAAAAGGAAGATGGGGACGGCGGCAAAACGAGCCCAGATCCAAATTTCGGGAGCCCATATCTTACTCTCTGACGAAGCTTGATGGAAACAAAGCTCGAAACAAATAAGTAAGAAGCTGGAAACGATGCTTGCTAAAATTCATGTTGAATTTTTTTAATTGAGCCCAGATCCAGAAAATCAGACAAGCAAAGGAAGAGAATTAATAATTTTTTCTATGTTTTGCTTATAAACCTTGTTAAAATTCATGATATTTTCAATATATCATGAGATATTGAAATGTGTTAAGAAACCCTTGGTTTTTTTTGTTATTTTGGAATTCTATCAAGGGTAAAAGAGTCATTTTCCGGTTTTGGATGGGAAACCTAACGGATTAAAGTGATGGGTGGGTGCTGATAAGAAATTATTGAAATTTGGGTGGTTCTGAATAAATAACGATATAGAGGATGATTCCTTGCAAATTCGGTCAAATAAGGGGTGGTTCCGTGCGAAAAATGCCTAAATTTTATATATCAGGTTCATCAATTAATACAGAAGGTTCATGAATTTTATATTTTATATCTAATAAATTTATATTTTATATTTTATACTGAAGGTTCATCAATTCATACTAAAGGTTCATCAATTTATATTGAAAGTTCATGAATTTATACTGAAAGTTTATCAATTTATGTTTTCATGAATTTTATATTTTATATTTTTGGTTCATCGATTTATATAGAAGGTTCATGAATTTGATATATAAGGTCATCAACTTTATACAGAAGGTTCATGAATTTTATATTTTATATTTTTGTTTCATTAGTTTTTTATATTGAAGGTTCATTAATCTAAAATTTTATTATAAAAAATGATAAATCTAAAATTCTATTATGAAAAATTATAAATCTCAAATTCTGTAATAAAATCATAAATTATATTGAAGGTTTATAGATTTGTATTGAATGTTGATAAATTTATATTGAAGGTTCATAAATTTTTATTGAAGTTTCGTAAATTTTCTTTAATAAAATTTATACTGCGGATTCATAAGCTTTTTCATTTAAGTTCATGGTTCATAAATTTATGTTCAAGGTTCATAAATTTGTATTGAAGATTCATAAATTTGTATTCAAGGTTAATAAATTTATATTCAAGGTTTATAAATTTTTATTGAAGGTTTGTAAATTTTCTATATTAAAATTCATTAATCTAAAATACTATTATGAAAAATTAACAAATTAGAAACAAAAAACGACAAACTACAAAGAAAAAGAATCATAAAGTTAAAACATTAATGTGATATCTGCATAGGAGAGGTTGGAGTATTTTTCCAGATACATGCCATTTTTTCATTTGCTAGATTAAGTGAATCGCATCTTCTATAGATGTATGCAAGACACATGCCATTTTTCCAAATAAATGTGATATTTGCACAAGAGAGCTTGGAGTATTTGTTGTCTGTTGGTGTGAAGCACAATGACATCAGTAAATAGAAATTAAGACACAGGAAAGCATGAAAAGTTTGTGTTGCATTCGGTATTTGCTTCTCTTCGTTCAAGGAGATAACTTCGTGTTGCATTCGGTAGTTTGGGCTTCGAATCTGAAACCAAACTGCATTATGTAAATCAAAATTAACACACAGGAAAGCATGAAAGTTCAGGATTAGAGGTTATAAGCTATTACTTACAATGTCATTACGCTCTCCCTCAGAAGTACACAACACACCTCCTCCTTTCTCCCTGTTGGTATTGTTAGGGCCACGTAAGCTGCCTAGAGCTTCTCTAAGAGGCTTCATCTTCACAAGAAATTGATTTCAGAGATAATTATAAAAACACTCTTTTCTTTTTGAGCTTATGCACTAATATTGGAGTGACATCACCTACTAATTGGCTCCCATATCTAGATTCATAAGTTTAGTATATAAGGTTCATAAATTTTCTTAAATAAAAATTCATTGGAGATTTACATCCTTTTTAGCTCGTGATTTTTCTGGATGTTTCTGATAGCTTTTTCAGCTCCATGAATTTCCTATAGTAAGTTCACGAGTTTTGTTATATAGCATCACTCACCCATTTAAAAAATTCATGATATTTTACAACTCTTTTAGAACTTTATAATGGGTTACGAGCTTTATATTTCAGGTGCATGAATTTATATTGCGAGTACATAAATTTCTATTAAAAGTTCATAAATTTATATTGACGGTACATGAATTTCTATTACAGGTTCATAAATTTGTATTGGCGGTACATGAATTTCTGTTAAAGGTTCATAAATTTATATTGACGGTACATGAATTTCTTTCGCAAAATCCATTAGAGATTCACGTATCTTTAATCTCATGAATTTTATATTGACTGTACATAGATTTTTATTAAAGGTTCATAAATTTATATTGGCGGTTCATAAATTTATATTGACGGTACATGAATTTAGACAGTTTGTAAGGGATTTTTTTATTATGGGTTATGGGCTTTATACATAAAGCTTATATTGACAGTACCTAAATTTATATTAATGGTTCATAATTTACATTAGCGATACATAAATTTCCAATTAAATCTTCATAAATATATATTGAAGATACATAAATTTCTATTAAAGGTTCATAAATTTATATTGGCGGTACATGAATTTCTATTAAATGTTCAGAAATTTATATTGGCGGTACATGAATTTCTATTAAAGATTTAGAAATTTATATTGGCGGTTCATGAATTTTTTTCCACAAAATTTATATTTGGTGCTATAGTCTTAACTAACATATAATAAACCACTAATCTGTATTTTAATGGCTACTGAAACAGCAACCAAGCGTTATCAACTGATTGATATTTCCAATAAATTATGACCAAACAACATCTAGCAAAAAGTATTACTCTAAAAAGCAAGTGAAAGAATCCATCCTACACACAGTACAACAGTCTACAATTTTATCTATTGTTGTGGGGTTGTGTAAGAAACTCAAATTCATGTGTTCAGGAAGGAGTAGAAATGGAGACTGAAATGCAGACCCAATGTGTCCTTCATTGCCCTTCATTTTGACGAATACACACGTTGTTTTCATCAATGGAGGAATGCACATTCCGACCTTTTTCTCGTCCCTCTTCTCGACCTTCACAAACCCTGCAGAATACAAATCTTAGTTTGAATTCCTTCATTATATAAATTCCTATCACCTAGAGGCCCATGTAGTATATTATATCACCTAAGAGTTCCAAATTTCCACCACCTACAGGCCCATGTGGTATATTCTTCTCAGTCGACAGAAACCTGATGACTTATATAACATGAGAGTGAACAACTACAGTGAGTTCATATGTCAGCACCAGCAAAGATCCCATTGAAAAAAATATCTGCATTAATAGGAATTGAAAAAGAGAAGACAACCTAAATATACATACTTATGTAAGTGCCAATATGCCACCAACATTGCCAGTTCTGACACAGATTATGAGAGATTTCAATAGAGGTAAAATCAGCACAATTCTAGCATAAAACACAAACTCAAAAAAATGAGCACAATTCTGACACAGATTATGAGAGATTTTAATAGAGGTAAAATAAGCACAATTCTAGCATAAAACAAAAACTCAAAAAATTCAGCACAATTCTGACATAGATTATGAGAGATTTCAATAGAGGTAAAAAAATAGTACCATGACATAAAGGTCGAATTCGATGAGTGCGTGTGCAGCCCAGCAGATACCGTTTAAGAAGCAATAAAGAGAGAGGAAGAAAGGCATGTATTCAACACTCTTGGTCTGGATCACCTTCCACTGTTGTATAGAATAATTCACAAACATAGTCAGTTTTGAGATGTAATCTTCAGAAGTGGATTGATTGAGTTTGTACGGGGAAATAAATAAACGTACCATGACAGTAAGAGGAGCGTTGTACATAATGATACCGAAGAATGTACAGAAACCACCTACAAAGTTCGATATGGATGTGTGTGAGTGGAATAGTTGTATACTAATAGCAGCTAAAAGCTCCAACGAAGATCAACTCGACTAGAATGCAGAGAATTATATGAATAAATTACTCAACAAGGGGAAGAATTAGGTCTCAAAATAATGAATGATGATATGAATTTGTTAATCAACAACAAGGGGAAGAATTAGATCTCAGAACACTACTAAGGCTTCCATTCCAGTTCAGTATGACAATTGATAGGGATAGCAAAATATCACAATAGTAGTATATAAAATAGTAGAAACAGAGATAACTCAACATAAATCAAGGATAACGTACGTTGGGGATATGAACAGAGAAAACAAGAGAAAGTTGTCTGCAAAAAAGAGAAGAAGAGCAAATTCTAAACAGAAGGCATCAAATCGAATGCATAATTTTTAACATGCAATCTCAAGATCAATTCAGCTTAGAAAATCCCGAAAACATACAATCTCTTTGCATAAGCCTGAATCGAGCAAAATTTATCAACTGATACGCTAGTATAACGATCAGGTTAGAGATATTCACAATTAAAAAGCGATTTCACTAGGAAATCCAGAAAATCAAAGCATGAACATGAACTGAAGAAGGTGATGAGAACCTTTGCCCAGAGAAAAGAAAAGAGGAAACTCGAGATCTCATACACGATTGATTTTCAAACACAAACTTTTGCAGAAAAGAGAGAAAAAGTAGAATGAGATTACAAGTTGAGACGGATGAGCTCTTCTCCCAGAATCCTTTACTGATTCAATTTGCAATTACCGTCATCAACCTTACTTGATATCTTCTCACATAATCCTTCAACCGCTAAATATCCTCCTCTTGATGCTCTATTGCGGTGAATCTGCCTCCCAATCGACTTGGATGAGCTCCCAATCGGAGAGGCCAAGACCTAGATTGACGGAAGACCTAGATTGATAAGAAGGCACCAAATCTCTTTGCAGCGCCAAACAAAGCACAACAAGCCCTAAATCATCAAACCTTAAATCGACATCCGACGAGGCTTCGATGGATTGAGAGGAGTTTGTCCAGTAGATTTCTTCAACGAACTGAGAGGAATGAGAGGATTCGAAGATGGAGGTGCAGTCAACTTCGCGTTGAAGATCGCCATGGGAGAGGATGGGCGCGTATGAGGTTTAGGAGATAAAATGAGTAAAATGACTAAAATGACCATGTTCATATAAAAAACCTAAAACGCGAGATAAATCATGGACCACACGATTAAAAAAGATAAACGGTCCAGATCATTACTCACCTACTCACTTTAAACACTATACTCATTTGATCCTTACTCAATCTTATTATTAGTAGTAAATTACCTTATGTTGTGTAATATTTATACTATATTATTGGCTCCAAATCCTTAAGATATACTATTTCTTTTATTAATCCTAATAGTTTTATTTTTCATTAATCTTAACCGAAAATCTTATTTTACTTTGATTATGTTTTCTCGATATGTTATTATTTTTTTATTCCATTTCCTACATAATTAATATATGTTATCTATCTATATTTAATTACTAAAGCTGAGGTTTGCTCCACCATGTGTCAACCATCCTTTGGTCCACGTTAACAATGTATTTAAGAATAACTATTATTGCATATTATTTTGTGCTACATCAACATGACATTTAGAATACATCTTACAAACTAACTTAAAATAAGTAACTTTCACCATAAATGTAGGACCATAGAATCTTTATTTATTAGCTTTTGTTTATTAAAACAAATAAAAAAATTATTTACATCCAATAAATTATCTTGATAAGCGAAATCTTACTTAAATTAATAAGCTATATATTTTATTTATTTGTTAGAATTAAATCACATGACCCCCATACTATAGTGTTAATAAATCCAATATCAATATCTATATCAATATTAATATCTATATCTAATTTCTAAAGCTTAGGATGGTACCCGCCATTTGACACCTGATTATTGGTGTCACATCACAATATATTAGAAGGAATATTAATGAATTTATTATTAAAACACACTAACTAGTGTGTGTTTTTGGTGAGAAATATCCTCCTAAGTTACTTTCTGTTTTGTTAATAATTTTATGTGTGATTTGATTCTTCCTTAGTACTCGTCATAATTTATTTTTCTATTTTGTTAATAATTTGATTAGTAATTTGATTCTTGCTTAGTACTCTAAATATCTTTTAAACTTGATTTTTTATTACTTAGTAGTTATAATTTGTTCTTTTTGTTGTGAAAAGTTCTACCGTGTATCAAAATGAATTTCTTAAAGATAATTATTGGATAAGAGATAAAAAAACTAACAAATTAGTCTTCCTCATAGATCTAATGTGATTCATCTCTTCCTCGAGGCTCTAGCTATATATTTCAATCTGTCATTATATATACAATATATTGTAATCACTAATACTAACTATCTCCGCCATTTTCAAAAATAACTTCTTCTTTTAAAGTTGTAACATGTTCCTCTTTTTACATCTTCTTGTTTTCACAAAGAATTTTAGTAATTATTTCAAATGATGTCCATATTTGAAAGATTGAACTCATTTTGAGATGGTATGTTTTATTATAAAAATATTTTCTTTTCGAATCACTCATCCTTATTATATATTCTATCTTTTCAATATAATTCAATTCTCTTATATCTTTTCTGTTTGGAGGTTATATGGTGATTTTTATTTTTATTTTCTTTGACCGAAATTGTTTTTGCTATATTAATTTTGTGTTTTTGCGATTGTTTTTCTTTTCTTCAGTTCACTATAGAATAAATTAATATAAGCAACGGATGTGGTCGTTTTTCCTGGATGATTGAAGTTGATTATACTATTCTATTTTTTACTATTCCATTCAGAATTCAAGCCAATATTTTGATCTCTTAATTAAAAAAAAAACATTGATACAAGGATTTCTTACTATTTTTGTAAATAACCTAGGAAATTATAAAATCCATAAAAATAAAAATCTTAATAAACTTATTATTATTTTTAATTAAGAAACCCTCTTCTATGTTTGATAAATTATATTCATTCCAATAATTTTCACCCACATATTAATATAATGAAGATATTTTGTTTATTTTTACATATTTTAGTTGCAACATTTGAACTTAATGTATCAAATAATACCGATTAAATCTTAAATCTTAGATATTGTTAAATGAATAGATGATTAGAGCTAATTCAATGATAGAATATTTCTATATAAGATATAACCATTATTATAATTCAACAAGATCTATCCGTTAGATCATAAAATTCACTCATTTGTTTAAGTGGTTTCATTTTGACCAAAATAAAAGATTAGGTTTTTCATTTGCAAGCTTCAAACCAATTTGTAAACTCTTTTTTTACTTCGAGCGAAATATTGTTATTTTTATGAAGTTATGTTAGTCAGAAAGTCGTTGATAATATGATTAGTTAATAATCAAGTGAGATTTGTACAAAATATATAATGATGTATTTTTTGGAACTATGAATTTCAAATCTAGGAAAACGTTAAGATTATCTATTACTAAATTGTTGAATCCTTAATTTCTTACAGACTAAAATTTGTTTATATTTCAAACTGAAAAATATGTTATAAATTATGTTGTTATTTACTATAATGATAATTATGCAATAGCCTTTTTAATTTTTAATTTATGCATCTATATTTATCATTTTCTATTCTAATTATCACCCTCGTGCATGACACGAGTCTTATACTAGTATCAAATCACTAAACCTGAGCTTTGAAGAACCACTTGACATCTATTCGTTGGTGCCACATCACCGATGTATTGAAAACCAATTAATTATATAAATAACTTTTTACTATAGTATTAATTTTATGTAAGATTTTATATTATTTTATTTTATGGTAAAATTATATCTCCTAGAATCTCTCTTATCTTATCATAGTATTATTAATTTATCTATATGATCTATTTTATATTATTTTACTATAAAAATATCTATCATAGAATATCTCTATCTCTATATTTCAAATTTAAATTCCAAAACTACTTATATTGAGGGAAGATTTTCAAAACTATTATTAAATTTTGGTAAAATAGTAGAATGGTGACGTCATTGATCTCCAACTTCTATGAATTTCTCAATGTAGATTGAATGATTTCACCATTAGATGACTTTGTTCTCCTCAAACAAAGAGTTCACTATATTTAATTATCTAAGTTTACTATAAGATAGTGTTTCAAATAATTTATGATAGGAAGACACTTTTTCCAGCAATAATATTGATATAAATTAATGGTTATTCCAATCTCTTAAGGTTGTATGATGTACCTTAAACTAAAAGTTATAATCATATTTAAAAATTAGAATACATGTTGAATTGTTTGTATTACAAATTAGGAGAAAACAAAAGTAAAGGATGCGAGGAGAAAATAAGAGAAAATTTGTTTAAATTGAACACATAAACGAGATACATGGACAATGTAAATTAATACTTCATTATATATTTAGATAAAAATATACTATGTATTTCCTTTCATGAAAATAAAAATAATGTACTATTTATTAAATTGTTCATTATATAAAACAAAATATATAATGAAATATGTTGAAAATATAATCATATATAATTGTAAAAAATAATTTTAATAAATTTCGTGCTTGGAACGGGCAATATACTAGTTTTTTGTTAATCCTAATTTTTGAATTTATTAAACAAAAATAATTTATTAGCTCCAAATCCTTAAGATATACTATTTCTTTTATTAATCCTAATATTTTAAATTTTTTTATTGATCTTAACAGAAAATATAATTTCACTTTGATTCTATTTTCTCGATTTGTTATTATGTTTTTATTTTGTTTTCCTATTTAATTAATAAATGCTATTTATTATTAATCCTAAAATTTGATTTTTTAATCCCAATTTTTTGAATACTTTTATTCAAAATATTATGTTTTTCATTGTAAAATGAGTTGCTCGGTGCGTTCATGCAAATTTCAATGTATAAAAACAAACAATTATTAACCAAATCAATTTAACCTACAACTAGATATTCATTGTAATCCAAATAAATAAAATAATATTATTCATAGACATGAAATAGTTATCTTAATACTATCTTGATCAATAATGTCTTTTGACTCAATTTTGATTGACCATATAGCATGTTCACCAGTACACC
This sequence comes from Phyllobates terribilis, assembly GCF_046119375.1. Classification (NCBI taxonomy): domain Eukaryota; kingdom Metazoa; phylum Chordata; class Amphibia; order Anura; family Dendrobatidae; genus Phyllobates; species Phyllobates terribilis. The sequence goes on from NW_027367516.1 coordinate 46,241, forward strand.
TGGTCAATGGGACGGGCAGGGCAGGTTCGACTTCGGGTTAAAATCGTGTTTTGGTTGAATATGTTGATAAATTTTCGGGTTGAGCAGGTTCAGGTTAAAATGAATTCCTTATTAAGAAAGTCATTTTTCTATTTACATACCCTTATTTATAATTCTATTGAATATTAAAATACACATTAATTGAATATATTAGAAGGATAATAAATAAATAAATAAATTAGTTAATGTGAACAATAAATATAATTTTTTTATGTATCTTAACCATCAATGAACTAAATGAACAATGTAAATTTATGTATAAATTGTATTTCAAAAACAATAATTTAATAAATTTCATCTACAAACCCAAATAACATAATAAATTTTTGAGATTCTCTTTTATAAATTCTTATATAAAATACTTAAAATCAATCCCGTGCATAGCACATGTACTATACTAGTTATCTAATATACTATAATCTTAGGGTATGCAAAAAACACTAAATGTGATCCTAATACACATTAATTATACCCTAATTGTATAAAAGGCCCACATCTAATACTCAATCTATAAAAAAAACTAATAATCAAAATCAAAATCAATAGCTTCTTATTTGTGTCATCCACCTAAGTCCAACAAAAAGAGTATGCCCAATGGATAATCCAATCATCAAAATATTTGAGTCTCAAATATTTGAAACGTCTAATTATTCGCAACTATATCATACAAGATATATATATTACTTAATCATCTGATATGAGAGTATATTATATAATATAAATAGATGTTCGTGTATACAATAAACAAATGATTATAATATTATAATTAGACCTATTTAAAATTATATAAATAAATTAAAATTAGACCTACATGAATATATTTATAGTATTAATATTAGACCTATTTAACATTGTATGAAATAAACTAGAATTACACTTATGTGAAACATAAATTAAAATCATCATATAAGATAAAATATTGACATATATAAGGCTCGTGCGAAACATGAACAACAAGATTCTAGTATATTAAAACGGAACATCAATGCTAACATGTAGGACCCGCTTTTATTGTGGAATCACCTCTAAAAAAAGCCCTCCATGAGCTCATGTGCAATTGCAAGCTCAGAATAATGGGGTAGAGCTCCTAGAATATAAAGAAACTCTATATTAAAGAGTTGAAGGAAGTAGTCATAACTCATCTAATTCAGTTCCTAAATACCTCAATTTCTTCGGAAGTATTGACACATATATGTGTGAGGGTCCGTTTGGTGGAGGATTTTATTATTTATAAAGACTTTATTTTAAATAAGTATTTATTTATTTTTATTTTTTTTGTACAAGCAAACCAAAGACCTAATCTATCATTAGGCCTCATCATCTGCAAAGACGATTGCATAGAACTCCCTAACTAACGGGGAAGAATGTCGAAGAGCTAGAAAATCTCTCCTCCTAGTATCCAAATCCTCAGCCGAAATGCTGCTAGCCATCTGAACTGCTCCATTGATAGCAGGGACATTGACTTGCTTGAATGCTAAGAGATCCGCTACCTTGTTAGCTTCTCTGAAGCAATGTTGGACAACAATCGAATTAAAACCTCCCCAAAGCTCCCGAATTTCCGAAATGATCATACTTATTTCCCAAGGAGTCTTCCACGAACTGTTGATACAATTGATAACCACCTGGTTGTCACCTTCGAGAACGATCTCCCTAAACCCCAAACCTAAGGCCGCCCGGACGGCCGCCAGCGCGGCCAAGGCTTCTGTTTGGAGGACCGACCTATTACTGAAATGTGTTTTATCAATAGCTGAAACCGCTCCTTCGTAATTCCTAGCTACATACGCTATTGCGCACTGACCATTATTTTTAACCGACCCATCAAAATTGAACTTTACCGAATTAATCGGTGGTCTAGACCAAGCCACCTTATCTCTCTTTCTTCTATTAGAATTTTTAGGGTGTTTGTTAACCGAATCATCCTTCCACAAATTGAATTGGTTAATAGTATTAGACAGGATTTTCTTAATTCTGAAATCTTTGTCAGTATTATCATTCCTAAAAAGAACATTATTTCTAATCTGCCAGATGTTCCACCAAATAAACATTCCAATATAGGGATCCCCTATAAGAATTAAAATAGTTCTCTAATGAGTTTTAAAATCGCCCTTATTAGTCAAGTTTATATTATAATTATAAATCTGATTAAGATTACTGAAAACCTGCTTTGTGAATTTACACTCGAAAAATAAGTGGTTCGTCGTTTCATCTACTTCATTACACAGACAACAAGTACTATACACTCTATGATAGTATCGATTTAGTCTGTCTGTTGTGGGCAAGGAATCCGAGCACGCTTTCCAAAGAAGATTTTCCACTTTCGGGGTGAGTTTTGCCTTCCAGCAAGGGAGGTGCCTAAAGGTTGCTTTATTCACCTTAGTCCTGCAAAGGTTAAAAGCAGATTTCGTAGTGAAACTACCATCATTAGAGAGGGACCAAATAAGTTTGTCCTGAGTATCCTTCGCTGGAAGATGAATCGAAGAGATTAAATCTACCGTTGCAAAGGGTAGGACTGACAATAATTTTTCCGTATTCCATTGGTGGTTGGGAGAAATAAAATCAACCACCGTGATCGAATGGCTACTATTCTGAACTTGGTTAGCAAGAGGGGTGTTGCCCACCCAAATGTCTAACCAAAAATTGGTAGATTTCCCATTACCAATCAGAGATCTAAGGCCCTTCTTAAATTCTGGAATAAGGGAAACTAATCTATTGAATTGCCACGAAGCTTTGCTTGATTTTTGTACATCCAGAATACTACAGTTATTTAAATCACAAGAGTTTCATTTGGAGGGCTTTGTTGTTTTCAAAAGAAAGTCTGAGACCAGTACCTCCTTCGCTTTTTGGTTTGCAAATTCTATCCCATCCAATTAGGGGATGGAAATTATTGTTAAAGTTATTCCTAAAAAACTTTTTATAAACATCATCAAGTTCCTTGTGTAAGGCCCACAACCTTAAAAAGGCTATCCCATGTCAACACGGAAACTTCCCAGGAGGTCACCCATCCCAGGACTGCTCCCGCCCCTAGCACGCTTAACTTTCCAGTTCTTATCCTCACTTGAACCATGAAAAGGGAAGAGCTCTTGTTAACATGAGTAGCAATCTAATCCTTATATGAATTACAAACACGGGGTATTACACCTTGCAAGTACCCGAAGGTACAAGAAAACATTGCATTAAGTAGTTTTAGCTTTACTGGTCAGGTTTGCTTGAATTAATGTCTTCCTACCAGCTTGCGAGAGCGAAGACGCTTTCCACTTTGAGAGTTGTTGTTTAACCGAATTAACAAAATCATCAAAGACACATTTTTTGATAGTCCCTTTTACCAAGGGGATTCCTAAGTATTTTTCCAATTTAGAAGTTATCTTTACATTGATTTCTGCTGCTAATTCTCTAGCATAACTTTTAGATACATTAGATGAGACTTGGAGCGAACTTTTGTCATAGTTAATAGAAAGGCCACTCTGTGTTGCAAAGTTATGGAAGAATTGTTTAATAAAACGAATGTTGTCTAGAGTTGCATTTGCCAAGATAATTGTATCGTCAGCAAAACTTAATAATGGATTACCGTACCATTATTTGTAAGCTTGATTCCAACCGGTTGATTTTGCACTTGTGCAAATGACTGCAAGGATCTGGACCAAAATTCCATAGCAATGATAAAGATAAAAGGTGAGATAGGGTCCCCTTGTCTAAGCCCACAAGAGGGACTAAATTCTTTTCCACGTTGATTATTAAGCAACGCCGAGATCTTTACTGTTTCCATACACTGCCTCATTAACTTAATCCATTTTTCACAAAACCCAAACTTCGCAAACATTTTATAAATAAAATTCCAATTGATTTTATCATAAGCTTTCTCCAAATCAATCTTAAGAGCCATCCATCCACTTTTCTTTCGTTTGTTAATAAGGAAGGAATGAAAGATTTCATGGGCTGCCAAAATGATGTCTTGGATAAGTCGTCCTTCAACAAAAGCACCTTGCAGAGGACCGATCAGCTTTGGTAAAATCTTCCTAAGTCTATTGGCCATTAATTTGGACAAAATTTTGTAAGAAGAATTACAAAGACCAATCAGACGGTAGTGATTGATATTAGTCGGGTTTTCCTTTTTTGGGATTAAAGAAATAAACGAATGATTCCAATCAGTTAAAAGATTTCCAGAATGAAAAAAAGCTTTGACTGTGTTAGTTGAGCTTTAATCGTCTTGTTAAAGCTTAATCTATTTCTCTTTGTTTTGATGATAACAAACTAATATGTTTATTCTCTTAGTGTTTTTAAGCCTTCCAGGTTATTGCTATATCTGTAAGGATGCGCTTAAGTCATTTAGATATGCGCTTGACTGGTCTCAGTTGCGCTTAACACCAAGCGGAGAAAATAAGTTTCACAACCGGTGTTTAATAAATCCATTCAAGATCAAGAAGTGAGAGTGATCGAGCTTCGAGGGCGTAGTGGACGCGCTTGAATGAAGAAGAAGAAGGTTGACCACGAGGTTCCACCATAGCTTAGGGTGTGCCAGAGCGCAGAAGAACAACGCCAACACGCTAAGAACGCTGGTAAGCGGGAGAGTGCAAGTTGCGTGCACAGGAAGGTGCGAGAAGAACTTGTTCACTCTTTGGGACGTGACTCCAGGGATCACCAGCGTGGAAGAAGGTTGTTAGAGCTAAAAGCACACGGATTGCTGATGTGGCGTGGATCAACAAATGAAGAACAAAACCAAATCACTCCAGGTTGTTGAATAATTCTGGTGAAGTGATCAAGGCACACGGATTGATGAGGTGGCATTGTGCTTAGTCTTTGTTTGTTACACGAATTAAGTTAGAGGTTTAGCTTAAGGTTTGTGTATAAATAGAGGATTGTTGCATTCTCTAAGCATTACAAACAGAGAGAATACAGAGAAGCTAGAGAGAGCTTAAGTGATATACTAGTTTGTAATCAGAGAGAGTGTTGAGAGTGCCTTCATTTGTTCTTTAGAGCTGAACTCAAGTATTGTAAAGAGAGAGTTTACGAGTGAGCTTCAAATTGTTGAAGCGAGAGATTGTAATCCTTTTTCTAATCAATACAGTGTAGTGGTGAGTTTTATCCCGAGTCAGCTAGTGACTTAGGGTTCTCACCATTTGGATATTCTTGTGTGTGTGCAAATATAAGTGCGCTTTAACAACTTAAAGCGGGCTCAATTGTCTGTCTGACCTCTTCCGCACTTAAGGACTTTAGTAAACTCATTACTAATAGTTCTACATAGGTCAAGCGCATCCCAAGTGTTGAAAGCGCAATTGAATACTTGTGAAGCGCATCTAAGGCTTAATGAACCTTAGTGACAGTGAACAATAGCTGATCAAATATGTGTTTTCTACAATTGGTATTAGAACTACAAGTTAGCTATTTGCACTAATCCTTTTACAGGTTCAAAGGATTCTCAAGATTCGAACAATGGATAGTTTCAACCTCGGCATTTCTCTCGCTAAGCCCCACGTCCTTGTTGAAGGCGAACTCGAATGGTGGCTCACAATGAATAAAAATTACATCCAGCAAACGGATTACCAGTGCTGGAAGATTATTGAAAAGGGCGATGAGAAGATCTCCGAAACTGATGACTCCAAATGAGAAGCTAAAGAGTACCAACTGATGGAGAAGAATGCTAAAGCGCGACAGCTCATCCTTAATGCACTTTCAAGGAAAGACATTGAAAAGGTAATGTCACTCCCCACTGCCCAAGCGATGTGGAAAGCTATCATAAACATGCACTCAGGTAGTGATGACATGAAGGACAATCGTATTTTTGAGCTTAACCGCGAATTTTGCTCCATTAGAATGGGGGAAAATGAGCTTGTTTCTGATTATCATTCTCGGTGTCAAATCCTCTATGACAAGATGCTTTCTGCTGGAATGGAGAAGAAAGCTTGGGAGTATTCTATGACGTTCATCCATGGGGTGAACTCCAAGTATGCACCTCTCAAGCAGATTCTTCTTCAATCCAAGGAAACTCGAGAATTGCCTGTCTCTGTTCTTGCAGGGAAATTCAAAGTTCAAGAAATCAAGAACAACAAAGAGAAGCACTCAGACCAAGAAACCAGAGGAATGGCGCTCAAGCTCTCACGCGTCCTCCAAAAGCTTGAAAATGGTGATGAAGGAGAAGACGACGATGATAGAGACGTCGCTATGATGACTAAAGTTGTAAAGAAATTCTTCAAGAAACAGGGTGGTTTCAAGAAGCGCGATCCTACCTCCAAGCAACGCGACGTCAGGGATTTCACTTGTTTCAACTGCAACAAGAAGGGACACCTTGCTAAAGTGTGTCCTCATTTAAATGTGAACCCAAGAGCAAGCTCCAGCGAAAAACAGCCTCCTCCTAAACAAGCATTTGTTTCACTCTGGGGTGAATCTGATGGAGATTCTGATGATGGAGCGCAAGCTGATGTCTGCTTGATGGCTGGTAGTATATTAGACTCAGACTCTGGCTCTGAGATTGAGGTAATTGATCTTAACTATGAAATCTTACCCAAGCGCAATCTTATAAATTTTTTAAAAGAATTAATGATTGATCATAAGTCACTAGCCGATGAAGCTAGGGGACTTCTGGATGAGCTTAATTGTTCTAAGGAAGAAGTAGTTGAGCTTTCCAAGCGCTTACATGACAACCCCACTCTCTTGACAAAATCCTGTGAGCGTTGTCATGAAAACGAGTTGGAAAGAAACTCTGTCTCAACCAAGGATGTAAAGCTCGATCAGATCATATCAAAACTTGACATTCTTATTAAGCTAGTGGAAGCAAAGTCTGTCCCTCAAACAGGCTTTGTGAAAGCTAGACCTGGATTGGGCTATGACCCCTAGGAATCTTCCTCTAACTCCAGTCCTCCTCAATCAAGTGATTTTTCTGCTAAAATCAAATCACTTGAACAAGACCTAACTGCCTACAAGAGTGAAAACTCTCATCTGAAGAGCAGAATAAAGGTACTTGAGGATCAACCTTTAGAAACCAAAGAGTGGTTTCATGGGGAAAAAGCGCATCATTTGTATAAAAAACAAGCGCATACCCCAACTCAGCCTCCAGTCTTACAAAAGAAAGAACCATTTAGACCAAAAAAAAGGCAAGTATGGTTATGTAAGAGGTAACCATTACTGTACCTTTTGTGGTCGAAATGGACATGACAGGCGTGAGTGCAAGGACTTGAAAGTCCTTAAGAATCAGCCCTATAAGCCAATGGCTAAATCCAAGGGCAAGCGTCAACGTTATCAACGTTCACTTGTTGACAACGGTTGTGCTTCAGTGCATAGAGGTGCGCTTCGGAAAGCGCGACCTCATATTGTGCTTGATATTAATGATCCTAGCTATTATGAGCCTGTGCATAAAACAAGCGAGTCAATAGCTATGGATAATGTTCCCACGAAGCTTGCGCTTCGTAGGGAACACAGAAATTGATCTTTTTCTTTGCAGAATGAAATGAAGAGTAGAAGATTCATGTTTAGCGGTCGTTTGTAACGAGCGATCCACTTCGGCTACTCTCATTTCAACATAAGGAAGGAGCGCAAGACTCCTTCAGGGAAAAAGGCAAGGAAAGATCACGGGACTTATCTAGTACATCATTCAAAGGCTTAATATCTCGATGTACACTTTCCACGTGATTATCTGAAGCGCAAGGGCATCAAGCTTATTCACGTATCTTCAGAAGGGCAATTGGCAGATATCTTCACCAAGGCGCTTAATCGTCAGGTATTCTTAAACCTCAGGGTTCAGCTTGGCCTTATACGACTCCATTAGCTTCGAGGCAATGGAACTGTAAGTATTCCTCTATTTGACTAGAATTAGTGAGCTTAGTATCAAGGTACGAACTATGGTCGCTTGCGCTTGATAGATTTGAGTCTTTCATGCTTTATAGTTGGTCATTGAAATGAATTAGTATTGAATTTGTCTGACTTGTTTAGCTCGATTTGATATAATCCTAGTCCATGCATGCTCTTCTTTGCCAAAACGTGACAATGGTGATCGTCTTCTACCCATATTACATGCCTAAGAAATGATCCATTGCATAGGTGTCCTTAGCCTGACTAGATGTAACGCTTCTCTCGTCCTTTATTGAGCTCTACATTAGAGAAGTATTCATTTGGCTACATAAAGCCCAATTACCATATTACATGTATATGCACATACTTCCACATCAACTTGAGTGATTGAATGCTCTAATGTCCCTTATATGAAATGTGCATCTTCCTATTCATGAATTGCTTTACATTGTGGTTTGAGAATTGAACTGGACATCACGCTCTTACATCTACTCATCTCAATCAGTGTTGTGCTTCTTCAGTATTATTCAGAGGTGGTTCTGCTTGCGCTTCATTCTCTAGCGCATTTCAGTGTTGAAGTCTGTCGCGCTTTGCAGCGCATCTGGGTGGATTTCCTTCCGAGTTGGGTTTGCTTAACTTTGAAGTAACGGCTATTTGTCAGATCAACTTGCCGCTTTTGTGATGTAACGGCTATTTTCTGGGTGCAACGGCTACTTTTATGACCGTTGAGGGCTACTAGCAGGCCTAGCGCAATTTTCCGGATGATTATTGGACCGTTGGAGCGGCTAACGGCTACTTTTCAGAGATTGCTTTTGATTGGAGCTTTGAAGCGGTTCAGATTTGATGGATACTCTATAAATACCAGGTATTCGACTAGCCTCATTTACCTTACCTTCTCCCATCTACCTCTTTCTCTTCTACTCCTCTCAATCTCCATTCTTTTACTCCCGGTTATTATGGATAAACTCGTCCTAAGTGAGCTTGACCCAGCTACACGTGCTAAGGTCGAATCCATTGTCAACGCCATGGCCAAAGCTTCCTCCTCTACACATACTGAGCCCTCTCCCACCGAACAACCCGTCTCCCATGAAGTAACCTCACCCACCAAAAGACCAGACTCCCCCACAAAAAAGCCTGACTCACCCTCTGATCATATTGAAGATCTTACCCTCACTGATGACCCTGAACCCACAGCTCACAACCCAGACAGCCCTAAAAAACCCCTCTTTTCCCATGATCCAAAGGTGGACTTAACCCAGTTTTCAGCTGATCTTGAGTTTGCTGGTTACGACCCAGCAAAGGAGCTCGGACGCGCTATGGCTGAGACATCTCACACCACTCCTGCGAAAGGTAAAAGCGTCCTTAGCATTGAGACTCCCTCACGGCCTGGCTCCAAGGTAAGGCCAAGAGCTCAATCCCTTACCTCCCCAAAGGAGCTCCTTGCCAGTATTCCATCAGACTCAGAGGATGACGAAGGGTTTCAGCTCATGCCTAGACCTGGTGTCGATTCGCCGCTTCCTCTTGCATCACAGCGTCCAGATCGACAGAGTGATGCGCTTCGCCGAAAAGGTAAGAAGCGCAAAGCAGCTCCTCCTCCTCCTCCTCCGTCAGAAGAGATAGAGTCCTCCGATGGCTTTGAGCATGACTCTCCTCCCCCTGAACAGAAAGCTACTGGCACTTCAACCCGGTCAAAGCGCACCAAGGTACTCGGGGTTAATGATTTCCTCCTATTCCTACAGGTGTTCAGAAGCGGTCTTTCTTGTTCCCGGAGATTGTCACTACCGATCTGTTATCTGGGCTTCAGGACTCCTCTCACGTATCGCGCTTCGCCACATGGTTAAGCTTTCAGGGTTGAGACACGCTCGAAACTGAGCCCGCTTGCTGCAATGACGCAATGGTATATCAGTTCTACGCCACCTTAGAGTATCAAGATCCAAATCCAGAATACAATCAGGTAGGGTTCACCTGGCGTGGTAACTCCAAAGAGTGCTTTCGAGTGAAGGACCTCGCCAAGGCCATTGGGTTAACTGAGCAGTCCAACGGCTTCGACGGGCTCTACAAGAAGAACTGGCCCGCAGGTGCGACCCAGCTCAAAAAGGTTGTGTTTGGTTCTAATGTTCCTAAAGGTGCGCTCACCGTTTACATGCTCCGACCAGCTAAGCGGCTTCTTCATCATTTCATCATACCAATATCATGCCTCGTGACTACGACCGTGAGAATGTTACAATTGCTGACTGCTGCATCATGGCTACCGTCATCTCCAACCAAGTGGTGAACACTGCTCAGATAATGATGAGCCATTTGGTGCTATGTCGATCTGCAACGTCTGGTCCTCTACCTTTCCCTCATCTGATCTGCAAGATGCTCCGAGATGACGGTTTGTATGATTTATCTCTCCCTGAATACGCCTGCTCTACATTTCTTACTACCGATGCTATTGTTGCCATCCTTCTACCTAAAACTGAAGAGAATCATCCTTCGAGCTCGCGCTCAGAGCTTAGTCCGCGCGCTCGAACCTCTTCCAGTTCTGCGGATTTGTCAGTGATAGTGGCGTCAATGGAAGCGCATCAGGAGAGGGTTGAGAAGCATCTCAGGGAAATGGTTGAGCTTATGTCTAAGATGGTGATGATGGTACAGGAGAAATTTGATTCTGAAAAAGGTGGTAGTGTGTAAGATGTGGTGATGGTTGCGCTTTTTAGCGCATTTGCTGATTTCTGTTTTCTCTTTCTGCTCTGCTTTATGCATTTTGTGAATTAGTCTTGTTAGGGTTCCGCTCCAACTTTTGTGGCAGTTCTTATAAGCTTAATGAAGTATGCTTCTGACTTTTATATCTCTGAGAGATTTACTAACTTGACTTTTCTTTGCTTAAGTTGCTCAGTGTCCTCTATCTAGCTTTGTTTGACTTCTTAGCTAGCAAGCTCACTCTACTATCTTTCTTACTGTATGACTATGCTTTGAATTTTTCGATGATGTCAAAAGGGGGAAGAACACAGGTACATCATTCTTTGATTAAGGGAGAAGTATGAGATTGTGCTTGAATTCAGGGGGAATTTGAAAACGGGTATGGTTAAGTACTTGGTAAGATACTTTGATCTGATTCCGAATCTGAATATTGATATTATTTCTCCATTTTAGTCACTTAAGAAAGTATTTATGAGCTTACCTGTTTACAGTTTGTCATCATCAAAAAGGGGGAAATTGTTAGTTGAGCTTTAATCGTCTTGTTAAAGCTTAATCTATTTCTCTTTGTTTTGATGATAACAAACTAATATGTTTAATCTCTTAGTGTTTTTAAGCC